>NC_133363.1:66493054-66524850 GCF_049309525.1 Garra rufa
ACACAGACACGCACACGCACACGCACACACATCATCTCATTAGGTGTCAAGGCGTCACACGTTCCTTCCATTTCCATTATTTCTTCTCTTCCGTGTTTGCTGTTCTCTGTGACAGTTTACAAATGATGCAAACCTCTGAAAGCATGTTTGTCTCTACAGAAAAACATCACCATTGTCTTATTCCAAACGAGCAACTGAAAAGATGATCATGAGCTGAGAGACGCTGGTTAAAGCGCAGCCGTGAAACGAGCCAACAGACGGACTTGGCTTCATTATTCCCGCGGGGTCAGTTCAGTCCGGTTTAATGTCTGTCCAGCTTTGATTAGTCCGTCTAATGAAAGTGAACTGCAGTTAAAGGCCTCATTGGATCTGATGATGTCTGTCTTTAACTTCTGCTCCTGGTTTCTGCCTAAAGAGGGCAACGCTGAGTATCTGGGCCTAATTTAACTTACCCCAAAACTATCCATGCTCTTATCAAACTAAATATATGTGTTTATAAATTCCTAAATGTGTGCTTGATAGATTTAGCTTCCTGTTAAAGGGATAGTTCACCCAAAAATGAAAATGTGATGTTTATCTGCTTACCCCCAGGCCATCCAAGATGTAGGTGACTTTGTTTCTTCAGCAGAACACAAACACTGATTTTTAACCAAAACCGGTGCAGTCTGTCAGTCATATAATGGCAGTGGATGGGCACCAAACCTTTAAAAGTAAAAAAAACAAAACATGCACAGACAAATCCAAATTATACCCTATGCCTCCTGACGATACATTGATGTCCTAAGACACGAAACCATCATTTTTTTTGCGAGAAACTGAACTGTATTTATATCATTTTTATCGTTTCGTGTCTTAGGACATCAATGTATCATCACGAGCCACATGGTTTTTTTTTTACTTTTAAAGGTTTGGTGCCCATCCACTTCCATTATATGGCTGACAGACTGCAGTGGTTTGAGTTAAAAATCTTTGTTTGTGTTTTTCTGAGGAAACAAAGACACCTACATCTTGGATGCCCTGGGGTTAAGCAGATAAACATCAAATTTTCATTTTTGGGTGAACTATCCCTTTAAGACTCAATTAGTCTTCAGGGTTTAGACATAACACCTCTATTTACAAAAGAATATTAAACCAATCAGTTATAGTTCCACCTATTGTCTGGAGGAGTGTTGAATCTGTAAACACACACTGATATAGTGGATACAGTGGTCGATCGAAGCCGTAAGCCAGTGGGCCGGGCCGCTTAAACCCGGTTAGTTAGAGCGGACTGATTCCAGCTGCTGACGGTTCACCATTAGCACTGCAGCAAAGCATCTCCGGCAGGGGGAGAGCGCTATCGGCATTTGTTTCTCGTGTGTCCGAGCATATCATCTTTCCCATTACCCTGGTCCTCTGCCATCTTCAACTCCCCAAACAATTAGAGCAGGCCGGACAGATCTCGCCTTCGATTTCCAATACTGCAGCGCTGCGATGAACTGCGCTCGGGTTTCCACTGGAGCCGGACGGCAGGCAGCGAGCGTCGAGTTACCGAACGCGTGAGGAGCGCCACGGGAAAGAGTCACGGGAATACAGAGAAATCACATTCATCTCAATCTGAGCTTCTGATGTGAGGAAAACAATCTCATTTCATCCATTCCTCTCTAGAAGATGATTCTGCTCCAGTTCAGCCACAGAAGAGGAAACACCTGCCACTACATCAGTTTGTGTTTACAGATTTAACATGCATATCCTCCAGACACTAGGTGGCGCTATAACCGATCAGTTTAATATGCTTTTGCTATCTAAGGTGTGATGTCTAAACCCTGAAGACTAATTCACTACGGGTTCCTTATAGATTTTCCTATAGGTCATGAGTTAAAATAAGATTTGCGTTGAACAGAACTTAATGATATCTGGACGTTTTGTTGTAGAACGTAAACTACACACACACTCACACTCCAAACTTATCTAGTTACTTATCTAGTCAAATATATGTTTGTTTTTTAATAAACATAACTGCTTCAAAATGTGCATTCTCAATCTGGGAGTGTGTAATTCATTTTGTAAAACAAGGTTCATCAATTTATATTCACCCAATTTATATTTATCACAGACCTTGACTCACTAGACTCACTCATACTTATAAAAACCCATTAAAAATTGGTCACATTTTATTTTAAGGTCTAATTCTCTCCATTAACAAACCATTTACTATGACTTTTGCATCAATAAACTCCTAATTTGCTGATTATTAATAGTTACAACTAGTTAATAGTGAGAATTAGACCCTATACTAAAGTGTTACCAAAAAAATGAAATAATTGTTGCTCATTTTACCTGTAATTATGCACATCTAAATATAAGGTGTTTTTCACTTACATTCTTTGTTATTTATATATCACTTTTAAATTATAACATACAAAAAGTAGTTAAAATTTTTATGGTTTGGAATGAGTAAAATGTGCTTGGAAAAAATATTTGACAAAAATTTTAAATAAAAACAATCTACCATTCTATCTATTGTTCTATCTATCCGTCCATCGGTCTGAAGGATGTTCTCTCAGATATCTGGAGTGAGACACAGTGCTTTAACAGAGACAGAGCGAGAGACGGCCTCCTCCTGGGGACGATCCTCTGCACTAAATCGAGCTAATCTCTAATTCAGCCACCCATGACGGCAAAACAAGAAATCCTCGAGAGGACTTGACTCAGCAGGAGGAGTGTGTGTGTGTGTGTGTTTACGTTCACATTACCCAAGACCGATCTCACAGAAAGCCCAGAGGACATGAATTATGCGGCGTGTCTAACATCAGTGCAGCACAAACAGCACGAATCGCTCCGGACAAACATCAGACCGCATCCTCTCAACCCACAACTGCAAGCTCACGATTTGTCAGATAAAAGCAGCATCAAAAAGTCTTTGTATGTGAAATTGCTCAAACGTTCATCAGGACGATCACATTAGCAGGTTTGAGAGCTGTCTGAGCACCGAAATAACCTCCCGTCTCGTCCTCTCGTGCGTTCGGATGTGTTGCGTGCGCTCGGCGGATCGCGGCCCGCGGCGTGATTCCCATCAACACGTTACACAACCGTCATCTCTGAGCCTAAAATAGGAGCGTGCAGAGGAACTGCTCCATCTTTCTGGCAGAATCTCTCACAGCGCTCAATATGACCATCGATTTCTCATTCTGCCGTTTTAATGTCTGGCATTGATGAAGCGCATCTGACCCGCATCAGGGTATCGCTGGCATGATGAACCGCACCGATACCGCCGCAGACCCGCTGCGATCGATGGGCCCGTGTGACCGTCACGTACTCAACATCACCCATAGGACAGACATGCTTAATTGAGAGCTTCGGTTCACTCGCTCTGTAGTGAGCTGTCTACATAGGGAGCATCTTAAGTAGTTCATCTAATGATCATTCTGTCATCATTAAGCTATAGTGAGATATGCTTTTTGCACCTGAAAAGAGCACTTTCAAGTAGTTTTTTTGTTTGTTTTCAAATTCAAAATAGTTCTGATATAAGCATCTGCTTGAAGTATTTCAATATTAACTAGATACAAAAGTTTGTCAAGACAAACTTTAAGTTGGCTTAAGAAAGCCTAGCTTGAAAGTTTAAAGCAGCTGTAAAATCTTAAAAACTTGAACTTTATATAGATAGATTAGATGGTTAGCATGTTGCTAGCATGATTACAATGTAGTTAACATGATTCTAACATTTTTTCTAGAATAAGCAAGTTACTAGCATGATTAGCATGTTGCTAGCATGTTTCTAGCATAATTAACAAGTTACTAGCATGTCATTAGAATCTTTCTAACATGATTAGCAAGTTGTTAACAGGTTTCTAGCATTATTAGCAAATTGCCAGCACATGTCTACCGTTTCTATCATGATTAGCAAGTTGTTAGCATGTTTATAGCATGATTAAGTTGTTAACATGTTTCTAGCATGATTAACACATTATTTACATGTCATTAGAATGACAAGTTGCTAGCATGTTTCTAACATGATTAGCAAATTGCTAACATGTTACCAGCACGATTACCTAGTTGTTAACATGTTTTAGCATGATTAGCAAGTTAGTAGCATGACATTAGCATGACTGGCATGTTGCTGGCATGATTAGCAAGTTGCTAACATGTTACCAGCATGATTAGCTAGTTGTTAGCATGTTTCTATCATGATTAACACGTTGCTAACATGTTTCTAGCATGATAGCACATTATTTACATGTCATTAGAATGGCTGACAAGTTGCTAACATGTTTCTAGTATGATTAGCTAGTTGTTAGCATGTTTATAGCATGATTAGCAAGTTACTAGCATGTTTCTAGCATGATTAACAAGTTACTAGCATGTTTCTAACATGATTAGCAAGTTACTAGCATGTTCTTAGCATGATTTGAAAGTTACTAGCATGTTTTTAGCATGATTAGCAAGTTACTAGCATGACTGTAGTTGCTAGGCTAGGCTAGATAGTTAATTGGATTAGAAATAGTACATAGAAGGGAAGCTGGATTGAGTCTGAAGGGATTGTGGGAGTTTTGCCAGTTTTAGTTTGAATAGTGTTGATCATTTGAACATTCTGTAAGTCAGATCAGTCTGAAGAGCTGGGCTGAGTTTGGTGCTTCTAGCTCGAAAGCTTTAGTCTAAGAAGAAGAAGAAGAATTTCTCAAACCAACCTAATGAAGCACTTCTCAAAATTTCTCAAAATATGTGCTGTTTTCCACAGAAGAAAGAAAGACATATACACAGTGTACACAGATATCAAGTAAATGGGTCTATTTTTAATTCGGCTGCATTCTGGGATCGCTCGGTTTGTGACAGATGCGCGCACCGCCGCCTTCGAATCTGGCCAAACGAGGGCTCTTATCAGGCAGCGTGACGCCACTGTCGAGGCAGGCATCTGAGCGTCCGGGATGAAAGCAAGACAAACATCGTGAGCGGAACAATGTGGCTGAGCTTATATTTACATCTGGATTTTGAAATGCAAATGAAGAGCTGGATCTGAATCCCAGGAGCGTCACCGTCATCTGAGCGAATGAACACCATTACATCACTCTCTCTCTCTCTCTCTCTCTGGTTTATTATCCGCCCACATTCATTGCCGCATCGTGACATCTTGTCCTCTAACTGTTCATCTCCACCTTTCCGTCCTCCCACACTCTTGCCGTCTCTGCTTTCCAGTCTCGCTCTACTTCATATATCTGCTGGATTACATTCCTTCTCTCATCAGTTAAAGCTCTATCAACTGTCCATTACTCCAGAAAATCATTACAACTTCTCACTCAATTAAAATCAATCAATCAATAAACAACAGTTTCTGTCCAGAACTTACTGTACTCTGAGTCAATACATATTAAACCTCCAGCCACAACACTTAAACATCACACGTGTTCACATGATCTCACAGCAGCCGTGAGTTTCTCATGATACCGCATGCACAGTAAGATCAGCACTGTTCACTGGAGTTAGCTAACCCGCAGGACAACGCTAACGCATGAGCAGACGCTCATCCGCCCGTTTACACACTTCACAGCTCAGATGACACACATTTACACAAACTAACACAAGCAGGTGCTTCAACTAGAACACAAGCTTTAGATATGAACCATCTGTGCCTCTTTACTTCATCATGAGTGCTGCTGACGGAGCCTCAGTCTTTGAATGAAACCATTTAACACACACACACACACACACACACACACACACACACACACACACAGGTTTCGTGTTCATTTTAATGTGTGTCACGAGCTCTATAGCTATAATGAGTGAGTGAGTGTGTGTGTGGGGGGGGGGGGTAATTAAGTCAGAGACACAGTTTAATTAAAGTTGGGCATTTGGGTGTAATGAACAGTGAAGTGATTCATCATGTCGTTCATCACATTCAGCAGCACTAGAGATCTTGACCAATCAACAGCTTCAACTCAAAAACCAATGACTTTCTTCTAGGGTACATCGAAAAACATAGTTTAAAGGGGTCATCGGATGCCCATTTTCCACAAGTTGATATGATTCTTTAGGGTCTTAATGAAAAGTCTATAACATACTTTGGTTAAAAATTCTCAATCATAGTGTAAAAAACACCCTTTTACTTTTTCAAAATCATCTCTGCAAAAACTCAACTCATTTTATTGCATGGTCCTTTAAATGCAAATGAGCTCTGCTCGCCCCGCCCCTCTCTGATGTGGGATTATGAGCCGTAATGTTTACTTTAGCTGCATTTAGCCGCAAAACTTGACAACAAGCACATTATTAAGAAAGGTCGTTTGCAAAGATACATAAAAACCCTTATCCTCACTTCTGCTGTGGGTGAAGCAGCATCAGGAACGATTCACACGAAGATGTATATATAGATCGGGATCGGCGCTTTCCTTTTGAAAAAACGAAAGTAATGTTATTCTCTGCGTCTTCAGCAGCTCAGATGTCAGGAGTAAATGACGACTGCTGTGTTCATGATTACATCCAACAACAGAACACCTCAATCGCTCAATTAGAGTCTTCCTCTGCACCTGAGTCACACAATGGCGATCGGAGTCGGACTGTTTCAGCTCGGTGAGGGCGGGGCTAAGGTAAGGCGCTCATGTCAATCAACTATCGTGGGAGGGGCCTCCGTCTGCGTGCCGTCACACCCACAAGAAGCTGAGAATTACCTGATTTTAAAAAGGGGATATTACTTTTAAAGATTAAACAAACACCACTGGGTGTATTTTTATCATTGTAGGGTGGTTGTGCACACAAACTACCAACACACATTAATGTTCAAACAACATGGAAAAGTGAGTTTTGTATCCAGTGACCACCTTAAGAAATGTTTTAGCATTTTGTCAACAGGTTTTGAAGTTTCTTTGGTTTCTTTCAAATATCTTCTATATTGCACAGAAGAAATAAAGTGACACAGGTTTTAACGACATGAAAGACAGAGAGTACTAAATAATGACAGAGCGATCATTTGCAGTCAGGTCTCAGTGGAAACACAGTATCTGAAGATCGCTGAAGCAGTAACACACATCAGAGCTCATGATTATCAGCACAGAATCAATGTGATTGACAGAAGCGCTCCAGGTTCAGTGCAGGTTAGGCCTGATCGATGGCATTCGTGGCATTATGTCAATTAGCACAGAAAGTCAGCTCCTCAGAAATTCACGAGTGTGAATCTGATCTGAAGCGGAACCGGAATGACAGGAAGAGGAATTTATGTCTACTGACTCTGATCTACAAAATAAATGTTTGACAGATTCAACACAGGTGAAGAGGGTAAAAAATGTTATTGATACATATCACCATACTTCTCATGGCGGTTAATCACAGTACATGAAGACAAATGTTTTGTACTAGTTTTGTTAAACTAGTAAGTTTTCTTAAAAGTCATCTTTAAAAACACAAATGAGGCATTATCTAATCAAATATGCACTAATCTGCCTACATCTCCAGGTTCATCATTCTGGTTTGATTTTGTTGTCATTGTTTTTACTGAGGAGATTTTGGATTTCTCTTTTTATCACTGCATCACTACTATCAACACACACAGATTTTCATGTTTTTAGGAATAAAATGTTGTATGAATCAGTGTGAATGACATGTGAACAAACCGGTAACACTTTATTTCGATGGTCTCTTTTGAACATTCTGTTGACACTAAGTAATGTTGCACCTACTTGTCAACTAACTCTCATTGAAGTATTAGTAGACCATGGCTATTCAATTGGCGGCCCACAGGCCCAATCCGGCACGCCTAGCATCTTCGTCCGGCCCAAGGGAGAAATACGCGCAGGTGGCTTGAATTGTTTTTGGACTAATTAGTTTGTCCACTAGGCGGCAACACTGGCCCGAGGCCAGCCAAGAAAGAAAAGCAAGAGAGCCAAGAACAACAACGATCTACTGGAGACTGCAACATCAATAGACGGCAGATTTGACAAGCACTTGTAGGGCTCCAGACTGCGACCAAATGGTTGCATTTTTTCTGCCCGTGCTACTAAATTTTGTGAGCAGTCGCACTGGCGCAAACACCGCGTTGTTCAACTCATAAGTGAGAAACATAAAACGGCAAATGAAACGAAAGAGTAACCAAACGTTTATCAGCTCGGACCACAACGCAAACACACTTGTCCGAGCTCAGAACAGCCTTTACTTGGGAACCAAAGTTGATTTCACGACACTGTTACTGCACAGTGCTGCGAGATCCAGTGAGAAGTGTTTGAATTCACACAGAATGAATTAAGGTTGCTGTAAGATCTAGTGAGAATCATTCAAATTCTGCTTAGAATTCCATTATAAACAGTGCTGAGGTATGACAGAAAACCAGAAGTAACGCCAACTTAAGCATAGTCGAATGTTATTACAGTATTCATTTCAGGGTTTGTACAACCTTTTGAGAGAGAAATTCAAGCACTTTTCAATGACTTTAAAGCATTTTGCACAACCATTTCCAGCACTTTAAAGCTCTTATGATCCAATTTGAATGTTATTTTGATGGCCAAAATATACTTTGTGGTAAACAAACACTTATGTCAAATTAAAAATACATCAAATCACAATTATAACTAGTTTATGGCAATAATAATCTGCATAATTTATACATATACAATTTATAGTTTACGTGAAAATTGTTTTAAAATCACCTAAATTAAAAGTTCAGAGCCTATTAAATGTTGAAAATATTGGCTTTCAATTATACTGTAATGATGAATGACATAATTAATATGTAAAACTGAGAGAAATTTCATTTAATAGAGATACCAGTAGCATTATTGATATCAATACTTAATTAATAATAGGCTACTTGGTAAAAAGATGCCATTAAACACATATTTAATATACTTTATGTTGTTTCTACCTTACTTTGGAGGTTCAGTGTGAAATTATGACAATTATGTGTGATTTTTTTTTAATTGATTTGACAGACAGCACTAATGTTTACCTTTTATAGATGTTGGTGTTGGTAATATTAGTTCATTTTATTGAATATGCTTTTCAATTTAATTGTATAGCCCCCCCTAGAAAGAGATCAGGATGGCCCTCACCAACCTTGGCCCCCTTCAAATTTTCAGTTCGATAATCCGGCCCTCAAATTAATCTAATTGAATAGCCCTGTAGTAGACTGTCTACTCTAAAACTGTTTAATCCCAAATTTTTCCTAGACATGAAAGTATACAAATTATGTGTCATTAGTAACCCTTTGAAATAATCAATAATTATTTTGTTAATTGTTTTTGGAATTTTTTTTTGGTGGGATAATGTGTGTACTAAATTAACATATTTCAGTCATAAAAATCATTATATATCTTAGCCCAGCTATTTTAAACTCTTTGATCACATTCTAGGGTTACTATTATGCATAAATAAAAATGCAACACTGATAGAAACACTGAGATAAAAGACAAAAAATACAATCATCAATTATAGTATATAAGTGCTACCACTATTACAGTATCAGTATTGTTTTTGTAATATTTGAATTTTTAATTAACCCAAACACTACTAATACTCGACTAACACTCCATTGAGAGTTAGTAGACATGTAGGTGCAACATTACTTATAGTCAACAGAATGTGTTAAAGGGACCATCAAAATAAAGTGAAACCAACAATACCTTAGAATACAGAGAGGAATAAAACCGTTAAGTTTGGTGTCTGTAAGTGCCACTGAAGCGGGGATGCAAAAATATGTACTGTAATCGAAATCTACAGACGCAAACGTATAAAATTCAATAAAATAAACACTTAAATGTGTATTTTATCTGTTTTCATTCCAGTAGTATAAAGGAAGACGACATAAGTGAAATAGCCTAAAGTTTAACAACTGACCAGTGCATGAAAAACAAACAAACAATGGTTTTGTCTCCAGTGGCTCGCCTTACAATAATATTAGTATATTTTACAATATAATAAGTATGTATTATACAATATAGTGTAACCTCATGACTGGACTAATGATCAGCGTTTGAGTTCATCCAATTAAATGTAATAAAAATGTATAGAAACTGCATTTGAATATCTATAGTTTTAATTTCAAGCACTGATTACTGATGATCATCTGATGCTTCTGGGCCGGAACATCCTCAAGGGTGAAACTGAAAGTCACGAATTAAAAAGATATTCTCAAATCTGTTCTCTGTGTGTGTGTTCTCTGTGTTGACAGCAGCAGGTCCAGGTGTTGTGGCAGGTGTCATGAAGCTGTCAAGAGCAAACGAAAGCGTCTGTAGACGTCTGTCGTACATCTCTGTCTGTCGCGCTCTCATCCAGAATCCAGGGATCATTAGGAGGAGCTGAGTCACGGGCAAGCGCTCTAACTCAAGCATTCTGGGAAACGGCCATCAGCGGCGTCTGAGAGCCAGCCAATCGGCTCATTACGCTCCTGCGTCCAGCCAATTGCATCACTGCACCCGAAATTAAAGCCACACCTGCGTTTAGGAGCAATTTACACGTCCACACCTGGACGATCTCACCATAGCCTTTAACACACGCGACATCCTGACCGGACGAACCGTGTCTGAATCCGGTGGAAATAAACACTGTAACGTTTGTTACATCAAGATACTTGTGAACAGTTACAGTTACAGTACGTTAGTGAAAGGCAATTATTTATTAAAATTATTAAAGGAGGCATAACATACACAGTTTCACCCAATCTTATGTTAATCTTGAGTACCCATAGAGTACTGCATCCTTCATATCTCCAAAGAAGTCTTTAGCTTTATCATATTTCCAAAAGAAAAATACAGCTTTATGATTCTAAGCTAAAGTTGACAAGAACTTGCATGCCGATTACCAATAAAACACAGACATTTGATGACAGTTCTGAATCATGAGCGGGATCTTTTATAGCTGGGGCCGCTCCATCTTTCAGTATCAAACCATGTGCAAATCCAGCATCCAACTGGGCCTTGTTTATAAAACGTTCCTCAACAAACACACTTGCAAAACTCCATTTCTGCCCTGGAAAACAAACTGAATGGTTCTTCTGGAAGCTGAATAAGGTTATCTTTGCCATACAACCAAAACCACACTTCTTTAGAGACATTCCTCTCGAGTGAGTCCCATGCAGCAGTGCAGCCGAATGAAGCGCGTTGATGGATGCACTCTTGCTCTCTGGTCGATGTGTGCACGGACGCGCTCTTATGGAAGAAACGCCCATACAAGGACTTTCAGGACGTCAAAAACTTTCAGGATGAAGAGCCATGATCGAAAGAAACTTTATGAAACTTGTAAGAAACCCGGAAGTGTGTATTCACCACAGAAATACTCTGTTATATGTCCAAATCGTTATTTTAAACTTTGGCAATGTTTAGCATGAGAATTCAACTCTTTAACAGTGTAGATAACTTAACATGCTTGAAAAAGTATTGGACCCCTGCTGAAAAAAACAGCATATGCTGGTTAGGTATGTTTTGGTGCTGGGATGCTGGTCCTTTGCTGGTTTATGCTGGCCCTTTGCTGGTTTATGCTGGTCCTTTGCTGGTTTATGCTGGCCCTTTGCTGGTTTATGCTGGTCCTTTGCTGGTTTATGCTGGTCATGTTGCTGGTTTATGCTGGCCCTTTGCTGGTTTATGCTGGTCCTTTGCTGGTTTATGCTGGTCCTTTGCTGGTTTATGCTGGCTCTTTGCTGGTTTATGCTGGCCCTTTGCTGGTTTATGCTGGTCCTTTGCTGGTTTATGCTGGTCCTTTGCTGGTTTATGCTGGCTCTTTGCTGGTTTATGCTGGCCCTTTGCTGGTTTATGCTGGTCCTTTGCTGGTTTATGCTGGTCCTTTGCTGGTTTATGCTGGCCCTTTGCTGGTTTATGCTGGTCCTTTGCTGGTTTATGCTGGCCCTTTGCTGGTTTATGCTGGTCCTTTGCTGGTTTATGCTGGTCCTTTGCTGGTTTATGCTGGCCCTTTGCTGGTTTATGCTGGTCCTTTGCTGGTTTATGCTGGTCCTTTGCTGGTTTATGCTGGTCCTTTGCTGGTTTATGCTGGCCCTTTGCTGGTTTATGCTGGTCCTTTGCTGGTTTATGCTGGTCCTTTGTTGGTTTATGCTGGTCCTTTGCTGGTTTATGCTGGCCCTTTGCTGGTTTATGCTGGTCCTTTGCTGGTTTATGCTGGTCCTTTGCTGGTTTATGCTGGTCCTTTGCTGGTTTATGCTGGTCCTTTGCTGGTTTATGCTGGTCCTTTGCTGGTTT
Organism: Garra rufa; assembly: GCF_049309525.1. Lineage (NCBI taxonomy): Eukaryota > Metazoa > Chordata > Actinopteri > Cypriniformes > Cyprinidae > Garra > Garra rufa. The sequence continues at coordinate 66,505,198 of NC_133363.1, forward strand.
ATGCTGGTCCTTTGCTGGTTTATGCTGGCCCTTTGCTGGTTTATGCTGGTCCTTTGCTGGTTTATGCTGGCCCTTTGCTGGTTTATGCTGGTCCTTTGCTGGTTTATGCTGGTCCTTTGCTGGTTTATGTTGGTCATGTTGCTGGTCAAGGACCGGCATAAACCAGCAAAGGACCAGCATAAACCAGCTAAAATCAGCATCCCAGCACCAAAACATACCTAATCAGCATATGCTGTTTTTCAGCGGGGACCCCCACTCCCCTTTAATAAACATAATCTTTTTTTATATTTCTTGTAGCTTTATTTCGTTTTGTTCCGTGTAGTATTTATTGATTGACTGCTGATTAGATGAGAACAAAACTACAGCTTAATTCAACTAGATAATGACACTAACCTGATTTTTGAACTGAACTGAAACTGAATTATGACACTGCTGTATTCAAACTGTTGGCTTTGAAACAATTTGTAGAAGCCTTGATGCTTGGGGGCAGCCATGGCCTAATGGTTAGAGAGTCGGACTTGTAACCCGAAGGTTGCGGGTTCGAGTCTCAGGTCCGGCAGGGGTTGTAGGTGGGGGACTCACCAGCACTCTCTCCACCCTCAATAATACGACTGAGGTGAGTCCCTTGAGCAAGGCACTGAACCTCCAACTGCTCCCCGGGTGCCGCAGCATTAGCAATATAGCTGCCCACTGCTCCAGGTGTGTGTTCACGGTGTGTGTGGGTTAAATGAAACAAATTCCTAGTATGGGTCATCATACTTGGCCACATGTCACATCCTTTCCTCTTTTTTTCCTTATACCATCTGATCTTTGTGCTTTATCTCATATATGCATATAGATCATATAATGATCTTTCAGTAATACGATCAGAATCATCGTCATGACTTCATGATTACATGCAAGTGAAGGACTGTGGTGAAATCTGAGAATGTGTTTCTCTGTACAGTCATCCTCACATTGTGCATGTAGAAAATAAAGCAAGCAGATTTCTTTTTCATTTTCCACTTGAATCTTATGGTTGCTTAAACAGTCGAGACTTTCCTGTGGATTGTGTGTATAAAACTCTTCTCTGACATCTTGACTTCTCTTTCAATCACACGTCTGTGTCTGAATAGACGTCATTTGGCTGTTGGTTTCGGCGGTCTCGACTCTGAATAATCTGCAGCAGATCGGTGCAATCAGAGCGAGGCCGGCCACACTGAAATCACCAGCTATTGTGTCGATTCTTCACAATCACACGCCTCTTGTGCTCCGTGGCTTTTGTTGGACTCGTTCTTCACGGGCCCTACAATTAACCGCTGCGGAAGAGACGGCGCGCGGCGAGAGTCGCAGTGCAGCAAAAGACAAAATGTGGGGAAAACAGAAGCTGCGTGTCTCATTTACTGCTCTGACAAACAGGAAGACGACCGAACGCGAGGAGCGACCACGCCAGGGACTGACGCCAATCAGACGAGGCCCAGATCAGGAAACATCCATTAACAAGAGGATGACACTGATGAGAACAGCTGGAGCAGATCAAGACACACAGACAGACAGACAGACAGACAGGGAGGAATTGTAAAGGGCTGCCTTATGAATGTTGGCCAATACGAAACCATCTGTGAAGTGAAAGCACGTCAGATAAGGTGATTCTTTAATTAAAAGAACTTCTGTAATCTTTAAACATCTGAAAAACTGTTTAATCGACATTAAAACATTTATCATGTATCTCTGAATAAAGATTTGATCACAGATAGTGTGTGATGATAATGTCATCCCTGGATTATTGGATTATTTCAGAATTAAAAGAGTTTTGGTAATGACACATAATGAAGCTGAGCAGAGAGAAAAGCCCAACATGAAAGACATTTACCTCTTAAAAATGATCTAAATGACAAAATCATTAAAAGACACAATAAAAGTGTATAATTAATATAACATAATTATATTTATATATAATTTATATATACAGATCTGAATAGCTGCATAAATAAGCTTTCCATTGGTGCATGGTTTGTTAGGATAGGGCAATATTTGGCCAAGATACAACTATTTGAAAATTTAGAATCTGAGGGTGCAAAAAAAATCCAAATATTGAGAAAATCACCTTTGTCCAAATATAGTTCTTAGAAAGGCATAGTACTAATCAAAAATTAAGTTTTGGTATATTTACGGTAGGATATTTACAAAATATCTTCATGGAACATGATCTTTACTTAATATGCTAATGATTTTTGGGATAAAATAAAAATCGATAATTTTGACCCATACAATGTATTTTTGGCTATTGCTGCAAATATACCCATGCTACTTAAGACTGTTTTTGTAGTCCAGGGTCACATATTACAGTTACTGTTTTTATGGATTATATCAGTACTTAAAATGTATTGCGTTTTTACATTAATCTTTATTCGATTAAAGTTTTTTCTTACATTTAAGTACAGTACAGTTTTAGGTACAATTATATTTAAGTTTTTTTATTTACCATTTGTAAAGTGGCTGACAACAATAAACATTCTTATTAGGAACGAAACTGCCTTGTTTTTGAACTGTGTAGAGCTGTAGCTAAACGGTTAGGTCTACTACTACGCTATTGTATTTTAATGATGGTCATTATGCTGGTACTTGGAGAGCCAAATATTTTCTGAGGTGGTACTTTGGTATAAAAAAGTTCTCACCACCGGATTACATGATTACATATTATTTGATATTGGAGGGATTTCTAAACTTTTTGTCAGTCAAACCCTTTGAGCTAAAATATTTATTGAAGTAAATTTATATCCAGAGCTGGGTAGATTACTTGCAAATTGTAATCCGTTACTGATTCCAGATTACATGACAAAATTGTAGTTTTAATGTAATGCGTTACATTACACATTTTAGGTAATATAATCAGTTTAGTTTTAGATTACTTTTCACTTAACTTGTTTATCACATTGATTTAAGTACGATTATCTTGTACCATAATGATTTTAAAAATGCAAAGAGAAGAAAATTTAAAAAGAAAATATGTTCCATTCATTATAATTTACAACATGAAGTCCATTAAACATTATATTACATCAAGGTTTCCCAAACTAGGGTTTGTAAAGGAACTGCAGGGGGTTTGTGAGTTTAAGCTAACAATTAATTAAATCATTAAAAATTAAAATTAAAATAAATCATTTTAAAAGTCCCTTTGAAGGAAAGCCTCTTCACTCAGCAGCTCATACAAGACCAAGTCCTATCTTAATGAATGGGGGAATCCTGAAATCTCAATAACTGCTCTCTGAATTAAATTACATTTGTCAAATCAGCAACAAAAATCTGAAATTAATTGCCCCATGAATGTTGTTTCTTATGCTCAAATATGCATTAAAAAATCTTATTTTTCTGGTCTAGTCTCAGGTTTCTATGGGAAATTTGGCTCTTTCATTTAGAAGTTTCTCCCATTTATATTACTCAACCGTCTTTGTATTTCTATAGTCTTTGTTTTAAAATAACAATCAAAATGAAACATTTACTAAAAAAAGATTTTATTTACTTGCATGCCATTTGACCATTAATCAACATCAAAGAAACTGTGAACATGCACATGTGATCATTATTGAAATATATATTTTAAAATTTCAGGGGTACTTAAAGTAAATATATCTGGTGAATAAGGTTTAGATAACAAAAAGTTTTGGAATGCCTGCATTACATGTTAATAAGAAATAACATGAATAGGTGCATTTTAATTAATTTGAAAGACAAAAGCCTTCCAAAGACATAATAACACGTGGTTTAAAAACATACAAAGTGATCATTCAAATAAAAATAAATGTTTTATCAGTAGTTGATGCAATGTTGAAACCCTTCTTAAACCTGAAATGATTTTTGTAAATCCAGTGGTCAAATGCTGTGTTGTCACCTGAATAATGACTATCTATGTGTAAATGCCCACAAAACTGGACTTTCTGAATGAATATAACTGGTAGGCTATTATATAGAAAGGAGAAATTAGGCAGAATCAATTAATTATGAAGAAAGTATTGCTGTGAATAATATGTATCACGTAATCCATAAAAAAGTAACTGTATGATTACGAGTATTTTAAAATGTAACTTACTCTAATTACAAGTACTTCATTTTTGGAATCTGATTATGCAATCAGTTACTATCCAGCTCTGTTTATATCATTATTTCAATCAATAACAACACATTTGGGGTGAATTCTAAACGGCTTTTTTGCACCCTTCAAGGGCACTTCGGGAAGGGGACGCCGTTTGTAGGGTTAGGGTGATCTTCAGTTAGGAGCTCTTGTGATGCATTTTAAAGCAAAGTTGGGGTGGATTTTGACTTCACGTACAAACGTAAGTAGTTAAGGGTGATTAAATTTGTCTTTATTTTAATGTAATACAAAATATTTTTTGTCAGTGATAGAAATATTATTTAAAACGGTAGTGTAAGTAAGTTTAAGCATGTTTAGTTTGAAAAAAGTTTAATAGTAAATTAAATATTTAAATAAAATAACAATAATGAGAAGAAATACTTATTTACAACAACCGATGAAGTGCTGAATGCTGCACACACACAGACGCACGCACACACACACACACACACACACACACACACACACACACACACACACACACACACACACACACACACACACACACACACTCACACACACACACACACACACACACACACACACACACACACACACACACACACACACACACACACAAACAAACACACACACACACACACAAACACACACACACACACACACACACACACACACACACACACACACACACACACACACACACACACACACACACACACACACACACACACACACACTCACACACACACACACACACACACACACACACACACACACACACACACACACACACACACACAAACAAACACACACACAAACACAGCATTGTCAAGGTAACATTTCCTCAGTCATTCCCTTAGTCAAGGGAGTTCCAAACACTTAAAAGAGACAGAAATGTCCTACTCCCTTAAAAGAACTCACTTCAAAGGGCTCTGCCCTTCGAAGGGAGTAGGGCACAGGGATGCTCACTTCCGTCTGGAATTCGCCCTTGCTTGTTCACAGTTCTCTGATGTGGGTTAATGGTCACATCAGCATGCAGGTAAACAAAATTAGTTAAAATATAAAAATTTAGGTCACAAGTTGATAGGTGATACATAATCTAAAAGTATCACCTAAAAATGTCTAAATTACATTACTGACTACAATAAAACTTTAATGTAAATTGCAATCATTAACTGCCAATAATTTGTAAGTAATCTACCCAGCACTGCATATACATTGTTATATCATTATTATTATTATTATTATTATTATTATTATTATAAATATTATTATTTATTACTATTACTTACTTATATTATTCTTTTTACAATGCATACTATTTAAAGCAGCTACACACACACACACAGTGTATTTCATGTATATTTATATCTTGAAGTATTCTATTATTGGTCAGTAATTCATAATTACTCTAATATAGAGAGTAAGATGTACAAAAACTAAGGCGGGGTTAGTTGTAATACACCTGGTTTAAATATTTCCACACATGCTAGCATAACCACATTTACGGTATTTACTAGTTGCCATAGCAACACTATGCAGAGAAAAAAGAGCGCCAAAATTCAAAAGCCTTTTGAAGATATTGCTGAATATTTATTTTACCATAGTAAAAGTACATTTCTGGCTGAAGCAAACTTTTCATTTCAGTTTTTATTATTAATTTAAAATTAGACAAATCTGCTATTATTTTAATCTCCAATTTGTTATTTATCAGTTTAGATAGTTTATTAATGCTTCGCAAACCAGCAGAAGACACTCACCTGTATTATATTCCAGTGGCGCAGATGGGGAACGTTGAAACACTGTGTGACAATATGCCCCGCTGTTATTAAACTATGGTATTCTATGACATTAGCGATGCAATTTACACTATTGACTTCTAACAATTTTGATAAGAAACCACAAGAAACAGGTGAATAAAGGCTGACAATCAATGTTTAATGTTCAGAAGTTATTATTTCAAGAAATGTAAAGTATTTTGACTGGTTTATGTGTGTGGTGTTCTATGAGAGCTGTGTTTTTCTCAATGTCTAAATGTGTTTCATCTATTTGTCCACATTGTTTTGAACTACTGTACAGCTGTGTGTTGCGATCAGGGCCGTTCAAAGCATTGTTGAGATGTGTTCATTGTCAAACTCCAAAATTAGATCATTTTTATTTTTTTTAAAAACGTCATTACTTTATTTGAAAAAGTTACCACATGTATTTTATTGACAAAATATTTTAGTTTGTTGTGTATATATTTTTTAATTTGATCAGATAACATTTGAAGCCGTCATATGGTCGTGTTACAACGTGCCCCTCAGATGTTACAATGTACCCCACCTACGGGGCATGTTGTCACGTTTCACTTCCTTTCTTTTGAGGTAAATAACGAAAAACGTATACACTGTAAATATGAAACAAAGCGACATATTTGTTCTAGACAAGTGTGAAAATAATGTGGATAAAAATTGTACTCTGAACCCCACGTGGATTTACATAAACCGCGAAATTCAAAAAGTGTTAGGTTGTGCCCCGCTCTCCCCTAATAATAATAGTATAAAAGGGATAAGAAAATTCCCTCAGTAATGTCACAATTTTAGCATCAAACTGACATCATGAGGAAAAAACTAAAGAAGCTGAAGTGGGTTTGACCAGTGAAATTGACACGATCTGTGATCTTTCTTTGGCGTGTTACTTGTCCGTCCTCACATGTGGCCGTCTTCACTGTTAAGTGTGCGTTCTGCTCGATTCTCCACTGCAGCTTTGTGTCATAAATCAAATGCTCGCCGTTATATGCATCTTTCTGAGCCCAGTGAACAGCACGGCTCCGTCCAGGCCTGTAATGGTGTGGGCAGAGCGAGGGAGTTCTGGAAGGACGTCTGGAGTAATTCTTCACGCTGCCACATCACACATCTGTCACGTCAGAGCAAACGCAGACGCCCAGACCGCAGGCTAGCTCCGCTAACCGCTAATCTCTGTCTGACACCACACAAACAAACAAACACAGGAACCACTGCAAACCAGAGACAAACCTTCACTGTAACAGAATGTTGGTTTATCAAGTTCTCAAAAAGATAGCACCAAAACATTATTTACACATCATTCACAGATGTAATATTCATCTAATGTATTTTAAATGTTAGCACTTGTTTCAGAACATTCAGAGAACATTTAAAACTAAATTCCCATAATGTTGCAAAATATTAAAAAACATAACCAAGAAAAAAATGGATTTAAGATAAAAAACAAAAAAAACAAACAAACAGATTTTGTTAGCAGAATCAATTCTTAATAGTATTTTTTCAACAATTATTAAAAGGATTTATCCGATCTGAAGATCAATGCAGCATAAATAAAGCAGATGTTCTCTGAATCTGACGGTTACACAATCTTCTCTCTGCAGCATTTCTTTCTACAGTATATCGATGTCTGAAAGTCTTCTTTGTAAGACGCATGAATGCTACATTAGACTTTCAGCCTTTGCTTTTCCTCTCAGCCATCAGTGTGACGCCCCCTCAGATGCCCGTCTCTCTCTCTCTCTGTGCAGCTGATTCTAAATCTCTCTAATCTTTCACCATCAGGGTAGTAATTCAGCTCATTATAAAGCAGGATTGATAATAAGCGTTATAAAGCCGTCTCCTCTGTTGCCCGACTCCATTAAATCCACTTTAATTCAGATCCATTCGCGGCGCTGCAGTGAGGCACTCTGGGAAATCGAGCCAGATCACGGCGCACCTGCCACTCAATAATGGGAAATTCCTCACCTTCCTGCGCTTATGCCTCTAATTCTGATTGGATGAGACACATTTAAAATCATGTGAAATGCTGATGAACGCAGACCGTTCTGACGTCTTTCGCTGGGCTCTCACCTGTAGCAAATCGCAGTTTTATTTAAACAGGCTGCCGTCTTTCTCAAACGCTGGTTAGTTTGACCGCGACTCGCTCTAAGACTCCGCGGTCACTCATTAAATAAATTCAGCCCCGATCTTCAAAACGCAAAGGTCGAAGTCATTAAAATGTGCACATGTTGGTTTGTAAAAATTGACGGAATGAAACAGCAAACCCTGGATTCATTAAAGCGTGAGCCGGGGGCGCCGCGCTCGAGGCCTAGCCGCTCAGCGTGACGCATTAGCAGACGTGACCCAGCCGCCGCCTGACACTTACACACAAACACCAATAATAAGAGCTCCGCAGCCTGCTGTCTGTCCCTCAGACGTCATGAAGGACACGCCGCCGTCCTGTAAGATTACAGCAAACCGTCAGACGATTCCAGACGTCTGACGCTCTCCGCAATCGACAAGTCTCAGAAAAATACCGGAGATCAACCGATGAAACGGATTATTCAGAATTGTTGCATAATTTTCTATTTAGCACAGCAGTTAGATGAAACTTAAACACATGCATTATGCATATGCATTTCACACACAATATTAATATGTTTCTAATGATCTCAAATAATATATCAACACTAAATACTACAGCAACACACATGCAGGTAATCCAACAGGAAAATTATTTCAGGAAAAGAGCTGAACAGTTGGGCTGAGAACACAACAATGAATACATTAATAACATAATAGACAACCCTATGAGTACAATGTCCAAAATGCAGCAGCTAGAGTTTTTACTAGAACCAGAAAGTATGACCATATTAGCCCGGTTCTGTCAACACTGCACTGGCTCCCTATTAAACATCGTATAGATTTCAAAATCTTGCTAATTACTTATAAAGCCCTGAATGGTTCAGCTCCTCAGTACTTGAGCGAGCTCCTATCGCATTATAGTCCCTCACGTCCGCTGCGTTCTCAAAACTCTGGCCATTTGATAATACCTAGAATATCAAAATCAACTGCGGGCGGCAGATCATTTTCACATTTAGCGCCTAAACTCTGGAACAATCTACCTAACACTGTTCTGGAGGCAGACACACTCTGTCAGTTTAAATCTAGATTAAAGACCCATCTTTTTAACCTGGCCTACACTTAATACATTTCTATAATCCAGATCAATTAAAGGATTGTTAGGCTGCATTAATTAGGTCAACCGGAACCGGGAACACTTCCTATGACACCTGATGTACTTGCTGCAGTCCCCCGGATCCAGTCCGTACCAAAACATCTTGTTGGATCGTAAGAAGAATGGCATCTACGCATATATTAGTCTGTGTCACCGTAGCCACCAGATCCAGTCTGTATATAGATCAGATGGTCACTGCAGTCCCCCGGATCCAGTCCGAACCTGGCTCAGATGGTGGATCAACACCTAGAGATGACTTCTTCAGCCCTGAATGTCAGCCCCGCAGACAGATCATCAGTGAAGAACTCCTCATCTAGACGGCCTTTAGCGCAAGACCAAGGGAACCAGACGAGTCCTTTGCAAATCTGACTTTGCTGCAACATGGAATTTTTGCACTATTGACACTATTGTCCTATTTAATACTGAAAAGTTGCTTTGACACAACCAGTAATGTTAAAAGTGCTGTATAAATAAAGGTGATTGATTGATTGAGTTTGGTGTTGTTAATTGTTGGTTGGTGTCGCTGGTCAGTTGTTAGTAGTGCTGTTGTTGGTGATGTTGTTAGTTAGGATTATCGGTACTGGTCAGTGTTGTTGGTTATTTGTTAGTTGGTGCTGCTGGTTAGTCGTGAAGGTCACCGTGGGCCAGTATGTCATTTGTGTTGTCGAAGCTTCACTCTGTCAGATCCCGCAGTGAAACTGTCGCCCCCTTCGGGTAAATGCGGCCGACTGCAGAGAATCTAATTTATGATGTCTTGCTGGGTCTCTATCTCCTACGGAGAAGCTGTAAAGCAGCTCCATAAAGAGCCGGGGAGCGCAGTGATTTATGCCCGTCTGAGTCTCTCATGTCTGGGACACAGTCGGCCTGTGATTCCCGATCTTCCCTGGAGCTCGCGCAAACAGCGGGCAGCGGATCGGACGCTTCCTCCAGGGCTTGTAAGATCACGACATTATGATGCTTCCCCAGAAACTGTAATTGAAACACCGTCCCAGAGTGAAGGCTGCCGTTTAGTTCACTGCACAGATGAAATTATAGCAGCCGTTTGTGGAAATCAATACAGCGACCGCACACTGCCTACTACCACTGGAACAGATCAGTATGCAAACCGTGCACAGCACGTGAGCGTCTCCATGCATACTTGGATCATGTACATTTAGGAGAACGTGCGTTGGATACTGTATTCGTTTCGCTTTACTGCTCAGACTGACAATGTTTTTTTACTAAAGAAAACATATTAAAATGTCATGTTTGTGAGATTATAACTGGCTGAAATGTGAGATCATGTGACAGTAATGTAGCATACTACTGTGTGCACATGCTATTAATAGTGTGCAGTGAGCAGTAGTGCTCAATCAGACGGAGGGAACATCCTCATCCGTCTCTCTGTCTCTCTCCCTGTGATGAAGTGAAGGGGTTTTTCTAATGCACTAATGGTCTTGTTAATTTCCTGGCCGAGGGGAAACTCAGATTTCACAGCAAACTGTCTTGGTGCAACACTAATGACTGAGCCAAATGAAATCCAGCGCAAATAACTGCTAATTACAGCACACACACACACACACACACACACACACACACACACACACACACACACACACACACACACACACACACACACACACGGGCTGTGGTTTGAGGGCAGTGAGACGTTTGACATCTTCTCACTGCCTGTATTTCATTCTCAACCGCACAAGATCACGTCACATGGACGGACTCATTACTACAAGCTCCTCATATCATAATGAGCCATATTTGATACGTTGATATGAAAGTAAATGAGTACACTTGCTTTCTTGCTTGTTTGCTAATATGACAGTGTTGAGCTCAAACAGCACCACAAACAACAACTATTACAGATGTTTAATTTGACTACATTGTATTTCACTGAATGGGGGCATTCCATAGATTCCTGTTGGTTTTTATATACAGACAGTTATAAATACTGTGACTTAACACTAAACTAAGACTTGAAATATTACGTTTTTACTTTAAATAAAATAAACTTTAACTGACAAAAAAAGAGGCATATTTCATTCCAGCTACTTAAAAAAGGCATCATTTCCATTTTCATTTAGTTTACATTGATGTACTAAAATAACAAACTAAAACCACAATAAAACTAATATAAACTATAGTTATATTAAAAAAGGGCCAAACTACCCTAAATGGGTATGGCTGTGCAGATAATCAGATTCGATTATGATGCGCATCTGGTCAGTAATGCCGGTTCAGTGATTTGTTGTAAATCTCATTCACATTCTCATTCATGGAGCGGCATTTACTACACAGAGCCGTAGTTTACGATACGTGTCCGATAACGCACACAGTATCGCGTAGCTTGTCAGTGAACTGCGGCTCTGTGTAGTAAATGTCACTCCATGGGTGAGCACGTGAATGAGATTACGACTAAAGCTGGCTGCACACTAGACCATTTTTAAATCTTAATCTTCATTTTAAAACCATGGGAGACCACAGACATGAAGACAGTTTCAGCCAATTTTTAGCCTTATAATCCTCTGAAAGTGCACACTGGACGATTCGAGCAGACCACGAGACCACACACTTGTTGACTGTATGAACAATTTCACTGTGACACGAAATCTCATGAAGATGCTCGATATGTTTGGTATTTACGATTTGAGACAAGCCTTGAATCAGGCCACACCCCACGATCATTCAGGGGTGCAAATCGGGTTTAAAATCGTCTAGTGTGCAGCTAGCTTAATCACAGAACCGGCATTACTGACAAGATGCGCATGATAATCGCATCCGATCATTGGCACAGCCCTACCCTAAACCTGCTGTAAGAATCCAAATACAATCAAAGGTTCTACATAACCAGCTTGATTCACATGCTAACATTACATCTGTTTCCAGCTGTATATCAGTATTAAGAGTTTCACAGAGTTTCTGCTGAAAGTCTGTCGCTCATTCTCATGCTTCAACTCTGCAAATGACATCCAACATAAAACAACTGGAAGCGCTGATTAACTTCATCATTTCAGCCGCTCTGTTCACATGAGTGATTCTGAACATTCACATTTCAACAGCCACAAACGCTCAGATGAATGCCACACACATATCCTGGAAAGTCAGATAAATAGTCATTTCATGTCATCCTAATTCGTCATTCACAAGCAACATAAATACTGGATCTCTAATGTTTTAATAAACAGTACAAAGAAGAATTAGTTTTTACTCAAAAAGCCTTACAAATGCTGAAACAAGCATGTCTGTCAGTGAACAACTACCCATTAATCAAATAAACAGTAACAATAATAACAGCAGTCTGAAGCACTGACTGTGTGACGCATCAGATGAGGTGATGATTCACTGATGACTGTCTGAAATACAGCACACACTACATACTACACTACACACTACATACTAAACCACAACACACACTACATACTACACTACACACTACATACTAAACCACAACACACACTACATACTACACTACACACTACATACTAAACCACAACACACACTACATACTACACTACACACTACATACTAAACCACAACACACACTACATACTACACTACACACTACATACTGAACTACAACACACACTACATACTAAACCAGTGGTTCCCAAAGTAGGGGTCGCGACCCTCTGGGGGGTCGTGAGACATTGAGCGGGGGTCGCGAGAGGATTTCCAAGAAATCAAATAATTAAAAAAAAAAAACTATTATTAATATTTTATCCATAACTAACAAAAGATAAAAACTAGTAGTTAATAGTTACATTTAAAAAAACATGCAAATTAAAAAGCCATCAGCCCTGCGAATTTCTTTCCGTTTGATCGCGACCCCTGAGGTGATTACGACAGATTAAGGACACATCAATAGCGTCAGTTGCAGCAGATCAATTTACAGCACCATGTTAAACATTCCGACATTTGCACGTAACGTGTAGGTAATTTCCATCGCTTTATGCTTAGGATATTATTTTTGTTGAAATTAAACAAATGTTTATGAAATGTTTATGAAAACGTACAACTTAATATATATAAATTAATATATATTTTTGATATTAATATTTTTATTGTGTGGTAACCGTTTTATAAAAGCAATAAGGTACTTGAGGCCGTGCTGTATCGTGAATAAATCACGGCTGAAGGGGTTGCAGGCACTCCACTTCGCGTCGTGCCTAACAACGCCCTTCAGCCGTGATTTATTCACGATACAGCACGGCCTCTTGTACCTTATTGCTTAAATAAACACCGCGCCATTTTTTTTGTTCTTTTATTTAAATAGCCTACCCTTTACGGTGCCAGTAATTACTGTGCTGCTAATTTCTGATTTGGGAGTGATTTGTTTGTTAAAAAATTTTAGGCTACCTTAATAAAAGTATTGCACTTAACAGACCTGTGTGTTTTGTATCACTAGCGCGGTGTACATTCATGAAGCATATAAGCTCTGCCTGCGTGAGGCGCGCCGCATCCAACTAGCAATGTTCTATTACAATTTATTAATTCTGAACGTGTTATGTGTCCATATTGCACCATAATGCAACACTGCACTCCCTTGGGTCCACAGCAAAAATCGTTTGGATGAACTGTTCTCGACATAATAAAAATGCAAACAGAAAGACATACAGAGATTCCTGCCTTTATTAGAGAGAAGAATATGTTCAGCCCCTCCCACCGAAGCTTCGAAGCTCAAAAAATGGTATTCGGACCAGCCCTAGATGTTAGACCGTTGTGTTCTTTTGTGTTGACATGCAGATGTTTGGATAGGCCTATTGGCGCATGTGCGCCGTTGCGCGCAACGTTTGTATATTTTAAACACTTCCGAGGATAGTGGGGGTCACGAGTCACTGGCACGGTTATTTTGGGGGTCGTGAGCTGAAAAGTTTGGGAACCCCTGTACTAAACTACAACACACACTACATACTACACTACACATTACATACTGAACTACAACACACACTACATACTACACTACACACTACAAACTAAACTACAACACACACTACATACTACACTACACACTACATACTAAACCAAAACACACACTACATACTACACTACACACTACACACTAAACTACAATACACACTACACACTACATACTACACTACACACTACAAACTAAACTACAACACACACTACACACTACATACTACACTACACACTACACACTAAACTACAACACACACTACATACTACACTACACATTACATACTGAACTACAACACACACTACATACTACACTACACACTACAAACTAAACTACAACACACACTACATACTACACTACACACTACATACTAAACCACAACACACACTACACACTAAACTACAATACACACTACACACTACATACTACACTACACACTACAAACTAAACTACAACACACACTACACACTACATACTACACTACACACTACACACTAAACTACAACACACTACATACTACACTACACATTACATACTGAACTACAACATACACTACATACTACACTACACACTACAAACTAAACTACAACACACACACTACATACTACACTACACACTACATACTAAACCACAACACACACTACATACTACACTACACACTACATACTAAACCACAACACACACTACATACTAAACCACAACACACACTACATACTACACTAGACACTACACACTAAACTACAATACACACTTCACACTACATACTACACCACACACTACATACTAAACCACAACACACACTACATACTACACTACACACTACATACTAAACCACAACACACACTACATACTACACTACACACTACAAACTAAACCACAACACACACTACATACTACACTACACACTACATAATAAACTACAACACACACTACATACTACACTACATACTGAACTACAACACACACTACATACTAGACTGCACACTATATACTACACACTAAACTACAACACACACTACATACTACACTACCCACTACATACTAAACCACAACACACACTACATACTACACTACACACTACATACTGAACCACAACACACACTACATACTACACTACACACTACATACTGAACCACAACACACACTACATACTACACTACACACTACATACTAAACCACAACACACACTACATACTAGACTGCACACTATATACTACACACTAAACTACAACACACACTACATACTACACTACACACTACATACTAAACCACAACACACACTACACTACACACTACATACTAAACCACAACACACACTACATACTACACTACACACTGCACACTAAACTACAATACACACTTCACACTACACTACACACTACATACTAAACTACAAGTATGTAAGAGAGGCCTTTTCATGCACACTGGTGTCCTCGTGGGTCCAGGAAGGGGTGAAGAGGGAACCAGCACCGCAAGGAAGACGAGCTGCCGGACCCGCGGCCCTGACGATGACCGCACAGACGTTACGTCCGACGGGCCAGGATGCCGGGTCGTTTAATCCCTCAACAGTACCGTGTAGGCAGAGGAGGATGTCGCAGCCAGAGAAGCCACCGCCCCTTTCGCCCCAGACCTCAGCGGGGAACTCGTGCGGCCGCCGGACTCCGCCCCTTCCCTGGACCCTTCGCTACCGAATACTGCCCCTCCTTCACGGAATCCCCAGCACTCGAGGACACCAGATCCCCTTTTTATTTTGGACACTTTTTACCCCTTTGGACACTTGTTTCATTTTTATTATGTTTAATGAAAGCCTCTCCAAGGCCTGACGCCACACCCACTGTGTCGGTTGTTTGCTCCTCCCGTGACAATACTACACTACACTACACACTAAACTACAATGCACACTTCATACCACCCTACACTACAATACACACTTCATACTACACTACATACTACACTACACACTGCATTCTACACACTACATACTAGACTGCACACTATATAATACACACTACACACTAAACTACAATACACACTTCATACTACACTACACACTAGACTGCACACTATATACTACACACTACATACTACACTACACACGACCCAGCCCACTGCAGCTGCATTCAGCTGTTTCTGTTCTTCCTGTGTTCATTTCTTCTTCCTCTCTTTCTGTTCCTGAGGAAACCCCTGAGCAGCTGCTGCCATGGCAACATGATTAATTGGCGTTATTCCTCTCATTGAATTGGAATCGATCAACAACTCCAGGACAAACAGGAACAGCACACTCACTCACTCACACACATATTCTGTGTCACCAGCGTGACCCTTGACCTCTAGATGATCTATAAACACTCCCGAGTGTGTTGGGTGTCTCTCTAACACACTCAGCGGACGGTCTGTCGTCTCCATCGGCGCTCAGTGAATTTCTCTTCCCTGTGCGACAGACTGTCAATAAAGGCGTGCGGATGGTTATTTAGCCACATTAGCGTTTACGTTGGCGCGTTGGCCTCCGTTTCCCGCGGCGGCGTTAGGTGCCGCTCCTGATGAAAGCATCAGTGAATGAGTGGGATTTTAATAGTGACTCTGCAGACAGCATGAGGATGGAAGGCGCCGCTGGAGCTCATTATCTCCGGCAGGAATCTCGTTACACGACGCGCTCGTTTCTGCGCTGCAATCAGGGATGCCGTTCTCATTCCGCTGAGAGATGACACACAGTCCTCATGACAGACACACACACACACACACATGATCACAACAACCACCGGCTCAATTAATAATCAGCCTTTCACTGACGCCTCTGCTCTCTTTAGTTTAATTCATTTATCCATTTATTTCTTATTTTCACTGTTTTATCTGTTTTTTGTTTTTTTATTTCTTATGTACCTGTTTTAGGGTATGTTCTTGTGGACTGATCCTCATCACACATAACACTTCATATTTAATAAATCATGAACATGTAAATATACTGTATCCCTTCTGGAAACCTACCACACTTTTACTGTAGTAGTGTGGTATATTTGATTCAAGTTTAGTTTTATAACACATTTCTTCCACAATGGTAACTCAAAGTATTTCACATAAAAATGCCATAAAAAGGTATATAAAACATAAGGTAAAAACAAGAAAGATGGGAACTGAAGCGAGTGCAAAACAAAAGGTATATATTAATATAAATATAATATATATAAAAACAAACATGATATCAAAGTTAAATATGAAGTGCAGTGTGATCGCACACTTTCATTCTAGATTTAAACACAGACAGCAGAAAAACAACAACAAACTGAACTAGAAAAGAAACGTTCAACAAGAAATCTTTTAGTTAAGAAAGCCAAGATGTTTGAAGGCCTTACAGACTGTCAGATGAAAACGACCATCACAGACGTTACTGGATGACTTTTTAGATGTTTATTAGCAAATTACTGTCAAAACTCAACTCACAGCAGCTCACAGCATCACCAGCACATGATGTAAGTAAATGCAGGTGAATCTCTTTATTGCTCAGCTCATGTCAGTGTTTCAGCATCAGAGATATTAAATGTTAGTAAAAGTAACACACGATGAGCCTCATTCATACCGAGGGTGTCTGATTTCAGCGCCACCTGCTGCTGAAGGGAAATCTAGTTGACAACATCTTAAAATCTTCAAACCTCTGAGAGCAACAGAATAATCTCCACAACATGTCTGTGTGCTCTTAAAGGGGTCATTGAATGCAAAACTCTTACATCAATGTCTCGTCACGAGCCCCAGGGTTTAATTTAGATTTGCCTGTGCATGTTTTTTTGTTTTTTTCCCAAAGGTTTGGTGCCCATCCACTGCCATTATATGACTAACAGACTGCAACGGTTTGAGTTAAAAATCTTTGTTTGTGTTCTGCTAAAGAAACAAAGTCACCTACATCTTGGATGCCCTGGGGGTAAGCAGATAAACATCAAATTTTCATTTTTGGGTGAACTATCCCTTTAACATTACCCTTGAGTTGGTTCACCCTCCGCCTATGAGGGGAAGACAAGAATGTCTCCGATTGAGGTGTTTTGTTGTTGGATGTAATCATTCGTAATCCAGCTTTACCTACAGATGAAGTGAGTATAGGGGTATTTTTATCAATCTTTGCATTTTGTCTTTTCTAATAATGTGCTAGTTAGCAAGTTTTGCAGCTAAATGCGGCTGAAGTATACAGTCTGCTCGTCATCCCACGGCAGAGAGGGGCGGGGTGAGCAGAGCTCATTAGCATTTAAAGAGGAATGCACCAATACAGCTTGCTGTGAAAAGAGCTGTTATAGACATTTATAGAATGTTATAGACTTCTCATTAAGACCCTAAAGAATCATATCAACTTGTGGGAAATGGGCATCCGATGACCCCTTAAAAATTATATTATGTCCTCTTTCACTCTCCCTCATGTTGATCAAACCTGTACAACTGTTCTGAGGAGCACTAGAAACCAAACAACATTGGACTCCACTGACTTTTGATGTATGGACCAAAAAAGACATGTCTTAAAATATCTTCTGTTTTGAAAGTCATACTGGTTTAAAGGTGATGACGGAATGATCATGTCTGATCACTATGATCACTATCACTTTAAGTATGCTTGTTTGGCAGCACAATTTGTAAAGCTCCATAAAAATCCTTTTAAAGTCCACCAGCATCACACACATCCCATGATGTTAGGCAGCCGTCTGTCTGTCTGTGGCGATGAGACACATTATCATTCAGTGTCTGTTTAACCTGTTTCTAAAGTATGTAATTCCCACAACAGCTCCTTAAACCCACTGCAGAGAGAGCCAGAAAACTCAATACAACCCCCCTGTGATCTGAGCGTGTGTGTGTGTGTGTGTGTGTGTGTGTGTGTGTGTGTGTGTGTGGGTGTGTGGGTGAGTGTTTGTGTGTATCTCCACAGACCTGCTCTTTAAACAGCATCTCCATACGCTCTGCATTCACACACACACACACACACACACACACACACACACACACACACACACACACACACACACACACACACACACA
The DNA here is from genome assembly GCF_049309525.1 of Garra rufa. NCBI lineage: Eukaryota > Metazoa > Chordata > Actinopteri > Cypriniformes > Cyprinidae > Garra > Garra rufa. The sequence goes on from NC_133363.1 coordinate 66,524,190, forward strand.
CACACACACACACACACACACACACACACACACACACACACACACACACACACACACAGCTACAATCAGACAGCTACAATCAGACAGACAGACAGAGAAGAGAGAATGGAGGATTCTGTGAAGGCTGAATGTGTGAGATGGAGAGCACACGAGGGGAAAATGACAGTGAGTTCGTGAAAATTGCCTCTCGGCTCAGGAACGCAATTCCTCAAAGGAAAATGGAGGCTCTTTGTGCTGCAGTCCTGCAGTAATACAGTAATACAGCAGACAATCACAGCGCTGCTCACCAACACTGCACACACACACACACACACACACACACACACACACACACACACACACACACACACACACACACACACACACACACACACCGCAGGGGCTGTTTTAATGACTGCTGATGCTTCGATGCTTGATTCTGAATCACATGGTGAATCAGACACTCTTGATAAGTTCAGACACAGATGATGAAGGACATCATTCCCTCAGTGCAGGGGTCACACAGACTTTGATTACAATGAGTCTGCTGCTCAGAATGCTGTCTAGGTAGGGCGCTGACTGCAGATTGAACAGAGCTACAGATGATGAACTAGCCGTCCGGCTCACTTCATTCAGAACAGACGCTTCTTCAGCAGCTCCAGCATTAATATGAGCGGCTCCA
>NC_133363.1:66525350-66557500 GCF_049309525.1 Garra rufa
CCATGATTGAAATAAAATATGTTCTGGTGTTCATTTATATTTGTTTGTGCTTTAGGTAAAGAATAAAGATGATTGGTTCACGTGTCATCAATCTAATAAGGCAATACAGTGATCCATCCCGACATATTAAAGAGCCACAAAATGGTATTTATTGTTTTAATTTCTTTAAAAAATGACATTTTAAAGCTGAGACCTTGTTTTATACCAGAAATAACCTGCTCTGTCTTGTCTGTCGCCATTTGCCAGTTTCCTCTTTGCTCTGCAATGTTTTTTCACTGCGTGAGAATAATGTGTCGTGTGAGATCTATCCATCCATCTATCCATCCATCCATCCATCCATCCATCCATCTATCCATCTATACATCTATACATCTATCCATCTATCATCCATCCATCTATCATCCATCCATCTATCCATCTATCCATCTATCCATCTATACATCTATCCATCCATCCATCTATCTATCTATCTATCTATCTATCTATCTATCTATCTATCTATCTATCTATCTATCTATCTATCTATCTATCTATCTATCATCCATCCATCCATCCATCCATCCATCCATCCATCCATCCATCCATCCATCCATCCATCCATCCATCTATCTATCTATCTATCTATCTATCTATCTATCTATCTATCTATCTAATCTATACATCTATCTATCTATCTATCTATACATCTATACATCTATACATCTATCCATCCATCCATCTATCTATCTATCTATCTATCTATCTATCTATCTATCTATCTATCTATCTATCTATCTATCTATCTATCTATCTATCTATCTATCTATCTATCCATCCATCCATCCATCCATCCATCCATCCATCCATCCATCTATCTATCTATCTATCTATCTAATCTATACATCTATCTATCTATCCATCTATCCATCTATACATCTATACATCTATCCATCCATCCATCTATCTATCTATCTATCTATCTATCTATCTATCTATCTATCTATCTATCTATCTATCTATCTATCTATCTATCTATCTATCTATCTATCTATCTATCTATCTATCTATCTATCTATCTATCTATCTATCCATCCATCCATCCATCCATCCATCCATCCATCCATCCATCCATCCATCTATCTATCTATCTATCTATCTATCTAATCTATACATCTATCTATCTATCTATCTATACATCTATCTATCTACCTGTCTGTCTGTCTGTCAAGGTGACTTCAGAGTCTCTGGATGTTTTATAAGAATAATATTAGGACACAATGGGAGTGGGTTCTGCTCATCTCTTACGATTCGACACACGTTTACAAGCTGCTAAACATCCAGAGCGACTGCGGACACATTTAATCTGCTCAACACAGTTAGAATTTCCCACTCAGGTTTACTGGGTGAACATCAGCGTGTGTGTGTGTGTGTGTGTGTGTGTGTGTGTGTGTGTGTGTGTGTGTGTGTGTGTGTGTGTGTTCTCGCCTTATATCATTGCGACTCTCTCTCATTTTAATTAGATTCTGTGAGGGAGGATTTCTGAAGGCACACACACACACACACACACACACACACACCCCGCAGGGGCTGTTTTAATGACTGCTGATGCTTCGATGCTTGATTCTGAATCACATGGTGAATCAGACACTCTTGATAAGTTCAGACACAGATGATGAAGGACATCATTCCCTCAGTGCAGGGGTCACACAGACTTTGATTACAATGAGTCTGCTGCTCAGAATGCTGTCTAGGTAGGGCGCTGACTGCAGATTGAACAGAGCTACAGATGATGAACTAGCCGTCCGGCTCACTTCATTCAGAACAGACGCTTCTTCAGCAGCTCCAGCATTAATATGAGCGGCTCCAGATAAAGACACATCATTTCAGGGCCGCAGTATTTCAGCGTATTCCCACGCCTCGCTTTTCCAGATAACATCCGCGGGGCCGAAGAAGCGTCTCTGCGCCTCTCTGTCTGTCTCTTTATCTCTCAGGCTTAGCGCGTTTGGTCAGGAGTATGGCGGATAAGCCGCTTTACTTCCATGGACTACATCTCCCATAATTCCTCTGGAGTGCCTCTGAAATCCCACACGAGGAGGAGACGGCGGCGGCGAGGATTTGCTCAACAAGCCTCCATCTTTTCTCATTGCACTGGATTTTCCTCCACAAAAGCAGCAGATCAGCGGCAGAGTCGACGGGACCCTCCGCAGACAGAAGCCTTTCATCTCGCTCGGGTGTTTTAACACGCTAATTTGCTATAACGTGTTATTAAAAAACAAAGTAATAAGTAAACAAATCTTGACAAAACTATTTTATATTTGAAAACTGTTTCTCAAAATAAGAAAGTTATTTAGTTGTAACAAGCTTATGCTGCAAAATTGTAAGCACTGTTCAGACTTTTATGATGAAATCAAGCTAAATGTGCAATCGTGCATAGATCAGTGGAAACCTTGATTATTTTTTTCATGTGAATTGTTGAAAACACAACATGCATTCTATTGTTTTGTCTGAAATGTTGAAAGTATAAAAAAGACAGATAGTTGCTACACATGAATGTCTTTTTCTTAGCAGTCGAATTTAAATCAAATATTGTCATTCCGTCCATACTACTTCAAAAATACTAAGAAAATACAGATAAATATGGTTCACGTCTTTACATGGTGTGTCTCTACATGACCTGGATGTAAATTCAGTTCCAGCATGTAAATGCAGCACACATTTTAGTGGAGTGGAAACTGAGACAGTAAAGTACGGTGGCCGAGAGAGATCAACACGCTGCAACTTAAGAAAACACATGCAAACAGAAAAAAACGACAACAAATAAAAAAAAAAAAACATCTCCATCAGTTTTACAACACAGGCGCTGCAAATCCTCGCAACGCAAACACAAATACGGAAACGCTGCAAACACAAAAAAAGCGCTGCAAATAGCACAGAGCACAACGGAAATATTTCAGGGGGATCTCAAAAAGTGACGAACCCATCTGGGACCTGATTATTTGTTCAGTGGCTGTTGGTCAGAGCAGAGGTGTTGTCGGTGAACTAAAAGGTGATAGTTTATCTAGTGATGTGACGTTTGACAACGAAGCTTCAAAGCTTGTATCAAAAAAACGAAACATCTCACAGTGAAGCACTGTACCGAAACTTGATTCGTTTTGCCATAACCACGTGACCTGTGACGTCCGAAGCTTCGTTTTCGCACACAGCCACGTGACTGCTTCATATTCTGATTCAAATAACACAAACCCCTTGCGCAGGTTTCAAGTGTCATTCACTTTTTGTTAAGAATAAATCATAATGCGAATAAATATGTACATGTGTAGCTTTGTGCATGTTCATTTTGTAGTTATCCTTGTTTCACAAGCACTTCTAATTAATAATAATATTAGTCAACAGTATTCTTAATTTACTTTGAACATATATGCCTACATGAACCATGCTTATACTTGTATATTTAAAAAAAAAAAGTTTATTTACAGATTAATTCAAGTAAAATGACATTTTTTTTTCTTCTGACGGCTTCGTAGCACAAATTGATGTATTTGATGAAACTGTCCAAAATCGTTTTGAGATCTGGGACGCGAAAGCAACTTTTTCCACCTTTGACCACAAGATGTCGTTAGTGTGCAACGTGTTGAAAAGCTTCGAGTAATGAAACTTTTTACGATACAATTGAGGGGAAAGCCACGGTGCTTCGAAAAGCTTCATTGTCCCATCACTAAGTTCATCTTTATCACCTTTTAGTTCACCGACAACACCTCTGCTCTGACCAACAGCCACTGAACAAATAATCAGGTCCCAGATGGGTTCGTTACTTTTTGAGGTCCCCCTGAATCATTTTTGTTGTGCTCCGTGCTATTTGCAGTGCTTTTTTGTGTTTGCAGCGTTTCCGTATTTGTGTTTGCGTTGCGAGGATTTGCAGCGCCTGTGTTGTCAAACTGATGAAGATGTTTTTTTTAATTTGTTGTGTTTTTTTTCTGTTTGCATGTGTTTTCTTAAGTTGCAGCGTGTTGAGCTCTCTCGTCCACCGTAGTAAAGACCCTCAATACTGATTTCAATATGTCACTGAAACTTCAAACATTAGAGACTGGAATCACTGCTTTAAAAACACCTCCTGATCTGCCAAGATTCAAATAAAACATCAGGCGTGCGTGTGTGTATGAAGATATTATGCTGAACATGGTCAGTAACACAGTGTGAAAGTCAGAGGTCTCCAGTCATTTCATTTCTCTGTCTCGTATGTCTTCAGTGAAAGGCAACAGAACTGCAGCTGTCAACACATTCAGCTCTAACCAGAGTATGATTGATTGAAACCAATACAGTCTCAAACAGCCGCCATTATGAATAGAGACATGAAGAGAGAGAGAGAGAGAGAGAGAGAGAGAGAGAGAGAGAGAGAGAGAGAGAGAGAGAGAGAGAGAGGAGAACACAGTTGTGCCGTGTTGTGTGTTGTAGTGTGTATATGCTGTGCTGCAGCATCATCAACAGAAAGAAAGGCAAATAATGCACTTTGACATGAATGTCACGCTCATGACCTTCAATGGTTCATGACATCTTTATAAAGATCAGCAGAAAAGAAGAAACATGCTGAACTCACCTACTACAGACGAGTCACCTACAGACAGACAGACAGACGGAGAGAGAGAGAGAGAGAGAGAGAGAGAGAGAGAGAGAGGGTTAATGCTCATGTTCATTCATCAGCTCTTACAATACAATCATTCACTGTGATAGCACACATCTTATTCATATTATAGCAGACATCAGTAAATTTCAGTTTGACAGCTGTTTTTTACATATTTTCATGAGGTTGATTGCGATTTAACCCTGATGTTCTGTACAGATGGACTTTATGCTCCATCAAACACAAACTACATCAGTCTTTATCAAACCAGACTCTTACTTCATCTGCTGATAGTTAATATGTTCTTCATCAAAACCCAAAGCAAAGAAAAGCGATCTCAACTAATACCTCATATTTTAAGAACACAAGTTTGTTTATTCATAAATAATACAATTATCAACCTGATACGTCAATATTAATTATGTTTTTAAGCAATTAAAAGGGTTCTCAGTCCCCAAACAGAACATCAATGTCAAAGCATGGACATGGACACAGTCTCGACAAAACGCCAGAGCTCATTTCTGTGAACATTCAGGGCTGAAAAGAAGAGAAAGTCAAAAATAACACAAACATATAATTAAAAAGAAATAAATTCAACAAATTTATAATAAATCCACATCATTTGAGTCACAACATGGACTCCATCTCTGTGAATAATCATGATAGGGCTAAAAATTTAAATAAATAACTAAATAAATCAATTAATAAATGAAATGAAATGAAATTTTAAATAAAATAAAATTAAATTAAATGAAAAAACAATTGCATAAATTTAAAAGTTGATAAGATGTGTAAAGATAAAAATAAAATTAAACGTATAATGAAGTAAACAAAAAAAAAAAAATCAGTTCAACAAATTTATTCTACAACCACATGATTTAAGTAACAAGCTGCTGTTTAAAATATCTGTATGCAGAACTAATATGAGTGATATAAATACAGCAATCATACTGACAGAAACTGAACGCCCAGCAGATAAACACCGATTGGCTTCATCAGCAGTTATTCTGTCAGAGTCTGAACAACACACACGTCAGGAAAGAGAAGATACACACACACACACACACACACACACACACACACACACACACACACACACACACACACACACACACACACACACTGGGACAGATCAACCAGATCCTGACCGCAGAACAATACTGACGGAGCTGCACAGAAACAGGAAGTGAGGTCATCAGCAGCAGCGGTGGAACAGGTGAAGACGTAATTACACACAAACATACATGAGGTCAGACAGATGGAGCGCTCTCGTGAATGTCACGGAATAACTCAAAGCAGAGCAGCCGGAGGACATACAGACACTCGTGATTCATGTGTGTGTTACAGCTGATAATAGCGGGAGCAGATGTTTAGCTTATAAATAAGCAGACTATAAAAATAAATGATATGGATCCAGATTTCATGCCAGTTGTCTCTCGCTCTCTCTCTCTCCCTCTCTCACACACACACACACACACACACACACACACACACACACACACACACACACACACACACACACACACACACACACACACACACACACACACACACACACACACACACACACACACATGTTGGGTTTACATGTTTTATGGGGACATTCCATAGGCGTAATGGTTTTTATACTGTACAAACCGTACTTTCCCCCTTTCATGGGGACCTGAGAAATGTCCCCACAAGGTCAAAATCTACTGGTATTCCTATCCTTGTGGGGACATTTGGTCCCCACAACGTGATGAATACCAGGTACACACACACACACACACACACACACACACACACACACACACACACACACACACACACACACACACACACACTTCACGTTCCTCAGTGTTCAGTTTCTCCACATGCTTTAGTGTCAAATCTGAAACAGTCAATTAACACCATAACGGTGAAAATATATTTGCATATAAAATGCTGTAACAAACAAACATAGACACATCCAGTAAAACTACTAATGAGAAATAATGAGAAACAGGAGCAAGAAAATCCTTCTCACACACAAACACCTCATCATTATGGGCTCCAACTCTGTTAACTTGTTGATTTTTCTTAAGAACATAATGTTACACGAGTATTCACCAGCTGTTTTATTTACGGTATAAATGCTCGGAAATAACATTTAACGTTTTCAAGTCTATTCATTATTTGTAGCACGCAAGTCTCAGCCTATAAATCAACAAATAAATGTTTTTAAGCTCTTTAATTTGTAGTGAGATAAGTATATTTGCCTCAGATCAAGCCGCATGTGAATCAATGATTTTTTTTTCTCTTTAATATTTGCAGCATTAAATAAACAAGAAGAATATTTGCATGCATGTTAAAAAAATGAATAAACACGATGTCTCATGAAATCGATCAGAGTTTTAAAAAATGTCAATAAAACATCTTGTAAGTCATAATAATAGTAACATACCATTTAGCCTACCTCAGAAAAGCCAACAAGCCTATAACTTTCCCAACATTGTTTTATTCTTCTCATGAATCACCCAGTTCTGACTGAAGCCTACATTTTTATTGCTGTTTTTCATGTTAAAGATAGGTTGCATAACATGATTTTATTACATGAATTCATTTTGTGTAGTAATTTAAAGCATTCTATAGATATATTTATGATGTCTGTGAGGCAAATATTCAATGAGTTTCAGATAATTTTTGTGAAGCGCTCCTCATCAAGACAGAGACGGCAGAAAGCGCATGTTTGTTTTCTTTAGCTATTTTACAAAAGCATAACGTTTTGTTGATATCATGAGTGCACACAAATAAAAGTAGACCTTTTTCAATTCGGCGGGCCCCCAGTCTGCCCATATATACCCAGACGCTACGCCCCTGACAGGTGAATTCACTCTTGCTTTCTTCTGAGAAACACATGATATTTTGAAGAATGTTTGGAACCAAACAACACTGAACCCCATTGACTCATTAAAAGCTTAAAGAAACACTGATACATTTCTCAAAATATCTTCTTTTGTGCTTCACTAAATAGTCATAAGGGTTAGAAATAACACAATGGAAAGTAACATTTAAAAAATAATAAGGATTCTATTGCATCCTCTCATGTTGTCCAGCAGGGCGGCGCAACTCACAATGAAAACATAATGAAGGGAAATGACTCATTTTGAACCATTAAATGGGCAATGAAAGGAAGAAATGAAGAGCTGAAGAGAATCCGCAGCCAATTATAGAAATGTCCGTCTCTTGAATTTCATTCGCAGTGTCCTGACAGAAAGACATAAAGACCGAAAGAAAAAGAACCCTGAAAATAAACCAGTAATAACGTCACTGGCCTTTTAAAATGACAGCGAATCACACGAGCTTCATTTATCTCTGTTTTTTGCCTCCCTCGACACACATGAGGGAATCCGTCAGCAGGAAGTGGATGTGATGGCAGCGAGATGAGAGGAGCGTCGGGAAATTCCCTCTCTGAACCGAACGATGAGAGGAACGGACAGATCGCGAGAGACCACGAATACAAACCAACATCAGACCACGACTGCGGCGGATCGCTACTGCCGGAAGCCGAGACCAGAAACATATTAACGCTGCTAAACGTGACCTAAACATAACATTTTTAATCATTTAACACCGTTTAACTAACATTCATTAGCAGGGAAATCTACCAAGAAGAATTAATGCAGAGGAATCCATTACTGCGGCACAGCGGAAACATATTCACTGACACAACAAACAGCACATTCTGTGATTCATAAACTGAGATGATAACAATACGGTCGTATGTGACAAAGCCTCTGTGCTTCCAACAGGCCTTTATGACCCAATACTAACATACCATACCATACTTACACTTCAAAGAATAGTTCAGCCAAAAATGAAAATGTGCTCCCTCAGTTCATCCAAGCTGTAGATGAGTTTGTTTGTTGATCAGATTTGGATAAATGTGTCATTCCTGCATTCCTCTGTGGTGAATGGGTGCCGTCAGAATGAGAGTCCAAACAGCTGATGAAAACATCGCAATAATCCAAAAATAATCCACACCACTCCAGTCCATCAGTTAACATCTTGACAAGACAAAATCTGAAACAAATACGTCATTAAGACGCTTTTAACTAAAAGTCTATAATCTAGAATAATGCTTCCTCCAGTGAAAAAGTGGTCTGGTCTGAATCAAGAGAGACATCTGCACAAGCATAATGTGTTTCATGGATTCTAGTCTGTGAAATGCTCCACTTCCGGTTTGCCGGTTACTTGACGCTGGGAAAATGAAATTTAAAATAAATAATGGATTTTTAAAAATCGAATAGTCAATTAGAATTGACAAATCACGACAGCCCTACACAGGAGGAAGTGTTGTTATGGATTATGGACTCAGATTTCAGTTAAAACATCTTAAGGATGGATTTGTTTCAGCTTTTGTCTTCTCAAGATGTTAACTGATGGACTGGAGTGTGGATTACTTGTTTATTATTATCAGCTGTTTGGACTCTCATTCTGACGGCACCCATTCACTCCAGAGGATCCACTGGTGAAACAGGGATGGCCTCATTTTTGGCTGAACTACTCCATCATTATCATCATCTACACACGTTTAATGCGCAGCAGACGAATGTTTGAGTGTTATCCGATTTCTTCACAGTTAAAGAAAGAGTGTCAGAATGTCACTGGAGAGATTTCACACGCTCAGAACCTGCTGTGATTTTAATTAGACACAAACACTATAAATAACGTTCACTACAACACAATCTAATATCAGACAAGCTCTTCACATTTCAACAGGTGAGAGAATGACTGATGGGTGATATTACACTCATTCTGGCAGAAGCAGATTATCAGAGAGCACAAACGGATGTTGTTCATTACACACAACACTACAGATCTGCACGCCATCATACAGACCATTATTTCCTTTGGTTACTGAAGGTCAGGAATCCTGTCAAACTGTGTTTCAGAACAAATTCAGCAGTTCAGTTCATCAGTAGAAACACCAAATCAGACTCACAGACCTCAAAAAACAACATATTAGTGCTGGATTTAATGGCCCGTTTTGTTAATTTACCACAGTAATCGGTGTAATCCTGTGATGGTTCACCTGATGTCTCAGTTCTACAGATGTTCCTCTTGAAACAATGAACCCCATCAAACGGCATCAAACTCGGAGCGTTAAAACCCTACAGAAGTCTCTGAGATGGGAATGTGAACGCCAGCTCAATGCTACATTAAACACAACACAGCTAAACCTATTTTACATCATCATTGTAGAAAAGACATTCACACACATTAAGTTTATTATACTTTCATTCTGAGATCATGAGCTTCACGTGTGTAAATGAACCAAACTACAGCCTGAAAACAACAGCGACCACCCGTCAACATAAAAGCTTGTTTACCATTTGAAAATTAAATATTAATGGATTATACTTTTACTCTTTTTTTATTTTACAGTATTACTAAAATATGTTTTGTATACTTAGTTTATTTTGTATTTAATAATAATTAAAATCATAATCATAATTATTATTATATTAGGTATTGATATATGAGGTGGCTCTTGAAAAAAGTGAACCAAAAAAAAAAGATTGATTTTGCCAAATTGTTCTGCCCATATTTCAAATCATTTAGCTTTTTTTCTGATGATGCACTCCTCAACAAAATCACCTGAGAAACACTTCAATGATTCAGTAGCTATGTTTCCATCCAAAAATGCGAATTTAACTTATGCGCAAAACTGGAACATCGCATAAAACATTTGCGCACAAAGCACCGTTTCCATCCAACGAGAGAAAGAGAACAAATTCGTCACTTCCTGATAAACTTGCAGTAAATATCACAGAAAATCTAGGAGAATTTTTAGATTTTAGAATTTTTTCATATTTCCCCACTGGTTAATTGACATGTGACAACATGGGCAGTACCGGTATCACCGAGGGAAAAGGTTGAGGGACAGTTTTCTCTCGTTTCCACACTTTTCTGTGCTTTTAAAAGCTTGTAAATGTCCGTAAGCATTTTACTTTTACTTTCGACTTAACGGCAATTCGGCATCAATTGATTGAATGGACAACAACAAAACAGTACCTCAACTCACTTAGCCTATTTTAAACATAGAATTATTAATTTATTAACAAAAATAAATAAATGACTTCAACAAAGTTTAATTATAAAAATAGACCTGCTGAAAATCAGCAAACACGGTGGAAACAAATAAATAAGAAACGGATGTTCTTCCAATGAGCTTCCAAATTCACCTTAGATAAAGGAAAACAGTCAGCAGGCCGGTTTTGCATCTCGTTTCAAAACTAAATCTTTCTCACCACACTCGACTCACACTGTGATGAATTAGATCGGACTCCTGCCGCAGATCTGTGATGCGACTGTTGAGCAGCTGTGTTCAGTTTTTAATTGCACTGTTTGTTCTCTAACTGAACTAAATGATTTTTATTACTATAAAAAAATCTAAATGTGGTGGTCAAGTGACAAAACTGGTGAAGGAGACATTTCAGAATGACCAATACAACATTTCTGATGCAAGATGCGTCCGCTGGTTAGTCGAGTTATCCAGTGCAGTCACATGATGTTTTTAATACGCATGGAGGAATTTATTCGGTAAAAGTGTTTCCATCGTCGTTTATGCACATTTTTCCTTATCGGATAAAAAGTTTATCCTACTCTGTTGTGCGCATAAGTTTTTTATGCGCATTTTCGCGTTTCCATCCAGAGGTTTTTATGCGAGATTCCAAAATGCGCATAAAAATAGGTGGATGGAAACACAGCTATTGTCTCCAAATAAAGCTGTTCAAGTCAACTGGTGAACATTCCTGTACTTTTCGCAAAGTCAGTTTTTCCAACACGGAGTAGCTCTAGTCTGTGTCCATCTGCTTACTAACATGCTGTTCTCTAACGTCTGTTCACTGCTATCAGTGTAAATATTGTAATTTACTCTCCTTTTTTCAGAACAATGTGAAGAGCACATCTCTGTACTGTAGAATAAAGTGCACTGGACGTCAGCTCCGTCTGTCAGAGGTTGAGCAGAAGCGAATCGGCCTCATTAAACACACAGAGTCTCTGCAGCAGGACGTCACGACCTACAGGAGCCACCATGAAGGTCAACGCTCTAATTCCAGCATGATCAAAGCTCTGAGACTAACATATCATGTGTTAAACAAAATAAGTCACCCTCCTGAACACGGCTTTACCTTCAGGCTGATGATGCAAACACACACCTGATTTATGTCATCTTCATCTTCATCATCATCATCATCATCATCATCATCATCATCATCATCATAATCATCATCATCTGACAGACACACACACCTTCTGAACCTAACACGACGAAGAACCGCGATCTGGAGCAGAATTAGGATGAATTGAAATTATTATTATTATTATTATTATTTTATTTATTGAGACTTAAAGTCTTGAATTAAAGTTTTATTTATAATTTTCACACAATAAGTACACTTTTGGGAATCAAGCTGGGAAAACACTTCATTTTCCAGAATGCATTAGCTGTGTTGAGTTTCTTTGAATTACACACACACACACACACACACACACACACACACACACACACACACACACACACACACACACACACACACACACACACACACACACACACACACAATTATACTCACACACATACTCAAACACACACACTCACACAACCTCCAGCATAACTCTACAGCTGTTGAGCGTCACAGGCTGTTGCCGGGAGAGGAGCCTGTTGCCTGGTAACCGTGACAGGCAGGCTGGAGGAATGATGGCACGGTTACCATCGCCACGGCAACACTGAGTAAGAAAAGATGTACCTTACAGCAGAGAGAGAGTGAGAGAGAGAGGGAACATGATTCTGTCGCTGCTTCTCATGTATATAGTGAGGCCCTTTGATTATATAAACACACATAGGCCCGGTTTCACAGACAGGGCTTAGACTAAACCAGGATTAGGCCATAGTTCAATTAGGACATTTAAATAATTTTTATAAACTAGTTTAGAAAAATATAGTCTCGCGTCCCTGCTGAAAAAAACAGCTAAAACCAGCCTAGGCTGGTTGGCTGGTCTTAGCTGGTTTAAGCTGGAAATGGCTGGTTTCAGCTGGTCTCCCAGCCTGGCCAGGCTGGTCAGGCTGGTTTTAGCTGGTGGTTTCCCAGCCTGACCAGCTAAGACCAGCCTGACCAGCCTGGCCAGGCTGGAAAAATGGCCAAAACCCCTCTAAAACCAGCCTGCCTCCCAGCTATGACCAGCTAAAACCAGGCTGGTTGTCCAGCTAAAACCAGCCAACCAGCCTAGGCTGGTTTTAGCTGTTTCTTTCACCAGGGGTAGCCAGACCTTCAGACTGACGGCTGAAGGTCTGGAGTTCATGGCAGCTTTAATTGGCCAAGGCCCGCCCATAAGGCCATTTGACCGACATGTCAAACAACCAATCACAGTTCGTTTCGTTCAGCGTCACGTTTCGGGGTGTAGAAATGCCCCCACAACAACAGACTGGCATGCAACAAGTCAGTCATTGAAATAACCAGCATTGAAAGTTAACGAAGAAGAGGGAGAACAAGCAGTAAGTCAGTAATTGGTCACACTTTATATTAGGTGGCTTTAACTATTATGTACTTACATTAAAAAATAAGTACAATGTACTCAATGTGGTCATATTGCTGTCAGCAACACATCCGGACCGTCAGGTTCCATCACCACGCCCACTCGTTCCCAGTCACCAGCATTCTAATCACCTGCACCTGCCGCTCCTCATCAGTCCCCTCTAGAAATACACAGCACTCTCACTCACAAACTGTCAGATCTACTAGATAGACACTGGACTCAAACCCTTTCGCCAGCTTAACCAACCTGCCTGCCTGCCTGCCTGTCATTCTGTTTGTCTACAAGTTAAGTTTCAACCTGCCTTCTGTTTGTTTTGTTTTCAGCATTATGATGTTACCTTTGTTCTGAATGTTATCCTCCTGATTTGAGATTTACCATTAAATACACTTTAAGTTTACCTACCTCTCTCTCTCCTTGCCCCGAGCCTGACAGAAGATCTGACCTAGACAAGATCATCAGATACTTCACCATGTCAACTCGCCCCACTTCCGATCCTCTCCTCTCCATCTTTCAACCTGCACCGAGCACTTCCCCGTTTGCCTCTGGAAGTCCCATGGCCTTGCCTGCTTGCTACTCGGGCGAGGCGGACAAATGCAACGGCTTCCTACTCCAGTGTACTCTTCATTTTGAGATGCAGCCCCAGCGATTTCCCACGGAGCGTTCGAAGACGGCGTTCGTCACCAGTTTGCTGTCGGGCAGAGCGCTGGACTGGGCTGATGCACTGTGGCAAGCGGAAAATCCCATAATCGGCAATCTATCTGCATTTACCAAACATTTCAAGGAAGTTTTTGGACAATCGACCGGATCCTTATCAGTCTCGGATGAACTGTTACGCCTGTTTGCATGTGCTCCTAACGCCATCTCTCAGCCAACCGCCTCGCCCGCTCCTGGATATTCCCCTCCAACACCAGAACCCATGCAAACGGACTCATACCATCTGTCTGCTGCGGAGAGATACCGCCGTGTGTCCCAGGGGCTCTGTCTTTACTGTGGAGGAGAGAACCATACCATCACTTCCTGTCCCATCAAACCACCACGCTCTTTTGTGAGTATTTTAAACATATCCCCAGACGTATCGCATATGAGAAAACTACCAGTCACTCTACTGATAAAAGATTCTACCTTCACAGTCCAAGCCCTTATCGACTCGGGTGCCTCGGGAAACTTCATCTCCCTCAACACGTTAAGAACCCTCAACCTGCCTGCCTTACCTCAGTTCCCCCATTACCTGATCAACACCATCAGAGGTGAGCCCCTGGGACCCGGTCGAGTCAAGCAACGTTCACCTGTCTTCCAACTTCAAATCGGCAACTTCCACGTGGAGGAGATCTCCTTTCTGGTGTTGGAGGGCGCCACCATGGACATCGTCCTGGGACGCCCTTGGCTCATCCAACACTCTCCGTTGATGGACTGGGAGAGATGTGACGTCCTCCAGTAGAGTCCTCAGTGCCACGAATCCTGTCTTCAACACCTACCTGTCCCCAACCTCTCTATCCAGTCCACCCTCGTCGAGAGTCCCGACTCCGCCAAGGACATCTCCATCCCGGAGGACTACAGGGCGTTCCAGGACGTCTTCAGCAAGCAGGCCGCCACCAAACTGCCACCTCATAGGCCATGGGACTGTGCCATCGACTTGCTGCCTGGAGCTAAACTCCCTAAGGGTAAGGTTTACCCTCTGTCCATCCCGGAGCAGAAGGCCATGGAGGAGTACATCAAGGAGGCTCTCCAACAGGGATTCATTGTTCCATCCACCTCGCCAGCCGCCTCCAGTTTCTTCTTTGTGGGCAAGAAGGACGGAGGCCTGCGGCCTTGTATTGACTACCGTGTCCTCAACTCCCAGACGGTCAAATTTCCGTATCCCCTGCCGCTGGTCCCAGCTGCCCTCGAGGAACTGCGCAGGGCTCGCATCTTCTCCAAGCTGGACCTGCGTAGCGCGTACAACCTCGTTCGAATATGCCCTGGGGACGAATGGAAGACCGCCTTCATCACCCCTACCGGCCACTACCATTACCGGGTCATGCCCTATGGCCTGGTCAACGCGCCCTCAGTCTTCCAGGGCTTCATGAACGAGGTGTTCCGAGAGTTCCTCCACCGGTTCGTCATCGTCTACATAGACGACATCCTCATCTACTCTCGGAACCTGGCCGACCATCGCCACCACGTTACGCAGGTCCTTACGAAGCTGAGACACCACCACCTGTACCTCAAGGCGGAGAAGTGCGAGTTCCACCAAGCCACCATCCAGTTCCTCGGCTACGTCATCGGTCCAGCTGGGATCAGCATGGACACAGACAAGGTCGCAGCCATCAGGGACTGGCCCACACCATCAACCGTGAAGGAACTCCAACGTTTCCTCGGATTCGCCAACTTTTACCGCCGTTTCATCCACCAATTCAGCCTTCATTCTGCCAGCCTCACCAACCTCCGAAAGGGAAAACCCAAAACCCTTACCTGGACTCCTGCCGCCATCCACGCCTTCACCACCCTCAAATCTGCCTTCTGTACGGCTCCGGCCCTCGTCCTTCCAGATCCCACCAAACCTTTCATCGTGGAAGTGGACGCATCCACCATCGGGGCTGGAGCCGTACTCTCTCAGTACTCCGGAGAGCCTCCCAAACTCCATCCATGTGCCTTCTTTTCCCGGAAGTTTTCCCCAGCGGAACAGAATTACGACATCGGCAATCGGGAACTCCTGGCCATCAAGCTAGCTCTGGAGGAATGGAGGCACTGGCTGGAGGGTGCCAACCATCCCTTCACCGTAATCACCGACCACCGTAACCTGGAGTACATCCGAGAGGCCAAACGGCTGAATCCTCGCCAGGCTCGGTGGGCTTTATTCTTCTCCAGGTTCTCCTTCACCATCACCTATCGTCCAGGCCATAAAAACATAAAGGCGGATGCCTTATCCCGTATTCACCAACCAGACCCTCAGCCAACCTCCGATCCCATCCTTCCTCCAGAGCTTATCCTCAATCCCATCCTGTGGAGCTTCGACCAACAACTCCAGGAGGCCACATCCCGAGAGCCAGTTCCGCTGGGAGGTCCGGAAGGGAAACAGTACGTCCCTTCCTCCATGCGCTCCTCCCTTCTGGACTCCATTCACTCCTCTCCGGGCTCTGGACACCCAGGCAGCAAGCGGACCCTCTCACTCCTCCGCTCCCGGTTCTGGTGGCCTGGAATGGCCCGTGAGGTAGCCCGTCATGTCCGTGCCTGCTCAGTCTGTGCCATCACCAACACTCCTCGACAGCTACCACAAGGAAAACTCCAGCCTCTACCCATACCTGCCCGGCCCTGGTCCCACATCGGTATTGACTTTGTCACCGACCTGCCACCATCCAACAACTTCACCTGCATTCTAGTTATAGTCGACAGGTTCTCCAAGTCGTGCCGGTTTGTTCCCCTCAAGGGACTACCCACGGCTATGGAGACCGCAGAAACCCTCTTCCAGTCTGTCTTCCGTTATTTCGGCCTCCCTGAGGATATCGTGTCCGACCGGGGCCCACAGTTCATCTCCCGGGTATGGCACGCATTCTTCAAGCAACTCCAGGTCTCCATCAGTCTTTCTTCAGGTTACCACCCTCAAACCAACGGCCAGACTGAGCGGAAGATCCAAGAACTCGGACGCTTCCTCCGGGCCTATTGCTCTTCCGACCAGCACAACTGGAGCCGTTACCTGCCCTGGGCCGAGTATGCCCAAAACTCTCTGAGACAATCCACCACCGGCCTAACTCCCTTTCAATGTGTGCTGGGCTATCAACCCCCTCTGTTTCCCTGGTCGGAAGAGCCCTCCAACATCCCGGCCGTCGACCACTGGTTCCGGGAAAGTGAGAGGGTCTGGGATTCGGCCCACGTTCACCTACAGCAAGCAGTTCGGAGACACAAGACCTTCGCGGATGTCCGACGTCGTCCAGCTCCCACTTACCAACCTGGAGAGCTAGTGTGGCTCTCCACAAAGGACATCCGCCTCCGACTGCCCTGTAGGAAACTCAGCCCCCGCTACATCGGGCCGTTTCCCATCCAGAGGCAAATCAACCCTGTCACCTACCAGCTCCAACTCCCTGCACACTACCGCATTCACCCAACATTCCATGTCTCCCTTCTCAAACCTGCCACTAACCCTCCTCTCCATTCCTCCACAGAACCTGGCGGTGCCGAGGTGCCTCCTCCTCCGGAGGTCCAGGAGGACCCATCCGTCTACTCTGTCCGGGAGATCCTGGACTCTCGGCGGCGAGGGGGCCAGCTGGAATACCTCGTGGACTGGGAGGGGTATGGTCCCGAGGAACGGTCCTGGGTTCCCCGCAATGACATTCTCGATCCATCTCTACTATCTGACTACCACCAACAACACCCGGACCGTCCCGCTCCCAGACCTCGTGGCCGCCCTCGCCGTCGTTCCCAGGCATCGGGAGCTGCCCGTGGAGGAGGGGGTACTGTCAGCAACACATCCGGACCATCAGGTTCCATCACCACGCCCACTCGTTCCCAGTCACCAGCATTCTAATCAGCTGCACCTGCCGCTCCTCATCAGTCCCCTCTACAAATACACAGCACTCTCACTCACAAACTGTCAGATCTACCAGATAGACACTGGACTCAAACCCTTTCGCCAGCTTAACCAACCTGCCTGCCTGCCTGTCATTCTGTTTGTCTACAAGTTAAGTTTCAACCTGCCTTCTGTTTGTTTTGTTTTCAGCATTATGATGTTACCTTTGTTCTGAATGTTATCCTCCTGATTTGAGTTTTACCATTAAATACACTTTAAGTTTACCTACCTCTCTCTCTCCTTGCCCCGAGCCTGACAATTGCATTGCAAAACACTTTTGCTTCTATTAAGGTGGGATATGGGTAAGGTTAGGGACAGGTTTGGTGGTTTGGGTAGGTTTAAGGGTGGGTTAGGGTGTAAGGGATGGGGCAGTGGTAACAGTGGTAATTACAGAAATTAATTACAAATGTAATTACATATATTTTTTTTTACGAAAATATAAGTACAATGTAAGAATATGTATGTACACAATAAGTACATTGTACCAAATGCTTAATTTAAATGTAAGTATATAGTAGTTAACCCCCTGGGGCCGACGGTCACGCCGGCGTGACCAACCTACTTTTTTTAAGATCAGCGCAAAAGACACTAAAAATGCTCTGTCGGTTTAAGTCATACACATTAGAGATATACATCAATGGAAACTGTAAAGCGTGTACTTTTATTTGGGCACACTCAAAAGAACAGCAGAAAGTTGTGTTTTTTTATTTAGAATAAAGAAAACAAACAGGGTGATTTCTGTTTTCTCTGTCTCTGTGAACTGCTTTTAGAAATGCGTCACTTATATCATTCAAACACGGTGAATATTTAGCACACAAACATAAAAGTGGTATCTACTGAAAGCTTGAGATTTATGCTTTTAAACGAAGTAAGTTTTATCAAAAACAAATAATCTGTGATAAATTAATCTATATGAAACCAAGGAGATGTCTAGTCTATCCAGTTCCAACTAATTATCTCTAATGTGACCGCGCCCACTATCGCGAAATCTTTTGCCATGCAAATTAGCCATGTGCCACAAGCGCGGCAAGGACCGGAGTATCTGTACGCAAGGAAACTCCCACATCACCGCAACAAAGCAACATGACTTCAAGTTCATCTTGGTTACAGTTTGTTACTGAATGAAGATATGCTGTGAGGAATAAGACTTATATTTACCTCAATCCTAAGAAGGACGCGATGCGACGCAAACCCAGCAGGAGGAGACATTTACATGAGTAAGTCTTACTTTCATTTTCCTACTAGCTTTCGCTGTTATTTACTTTGACAAAACATGTACACATTTTACTAGTTAGACTTATTCCAAACTAAAATTCCTGACTTTATCAAATGAAACATTATGAAGTACGTTTGATTGCATTGCATCTCTTACAATGGCAGGATATTTATAATGTTCTAGAAAAACGATGTGATTATGACTGTGAGATGCATTTATGACGATATCTTTATGAATGTAGAATCATACTTTATTTATTTATTTTATTGTATAACAGTGTAAAAGTAATATGAGTGCTTACACTGAATGTGTGTTTACATCACGTTTATTAGTAATATAGTGCTAAACGATAATTATTAGTTTCTTAGATATTACATGTCCTTTTTTTTACATTAGTACAACCGGCGTGACCAACCTACTTTTTTTAAGATCAGCGCAAAAGACACTAAAAATGCTCTGTCGGTTTAAGTCATACACATTAGAGATATACATCAATGGAAACTGTAAAGCGTGTACTTTTATTTGGGCACACTCAAAAGAACAGCAGAAAGTTGTGTTTTTTTATTTAGAATAAAGAAAACAAACAGGGTGATTTCTGTTTTCTCTGTCTCTGTGAACTGCTTTTAGAAATGCGTCACTTATATCAAGTTCATCTTGGTTACAGTTTGTTACTGAATGAAGATATGCTGTGAGGAATAAGACTTATATTTACCTCAATCCTAAGAAGGACGCGATGCGACGCAAACCCAGCAGGAGGAGACATTTACATGAGTAAGTCTTACTTTCATTTTCCTACTAGCTTTCGCTGTTATTTACTTTGACAAAACATGTACACATTTTACTAGTTAGACTTATTCCAAACTAAAATTCCTGACTTTATCAAATGAAACATTATGAAGTACGTTTGATTGCATTGCATCTCTTACAATGGCAGGATATTTATAATGTTCTAGAAAAACGATGTGATTATGACTGTGAGATGCATTTATGACGATATCTTTATGAATGTAGAATCATACTTTATTTATTTATTTTATTGTATAACAGTGTAAAAGTAATATGAGTGCTTACACTGAATGTGTGTTTACATCACGTTTATTAGTAATATAGTGCTAAACGATAATTATTAGTTTCTTAGATATTACATGTCCTTTTTTTTACATTAGTACAAATTCTAGAGTATAGACTGTATTCTACGGAGCCCCTTACGTCACCTGTAGAAGAAAAATAATTAATCCGTGGGGACGGTTTTGCAATTCGTTCCCTCAGTTTATAAACCGTACTCACGAATTCTTAAACTGTTCCCTCGGTTTAACAATTTGTGCCCACGGATTAACAAACCGTACCCACGAATTTCCAATCCGTGCGCTCAGATTTTGTAAACCGTACCCTCGGATTTTGAATCCGTACCCACAAAATCATAATCCGTGCGCACGCTTTCGCAATCCGTTCCCACAGTTTGTAAACTGCTCTCACGGATTTGTGATTATGATAAGCTTTTCGCCCAGAGTTAGATGCATGCTGCACTATTAATGTTATTATTAAATAAGGCCTATTATTACATTGCATTTAGTTTGAGAGCAAAGGAATGGCAACATAACCTGTACATTATTTGTTTTGTATTGCTTTTTACCTTCTCCTCTCCAAAACTCGTTTTTTTTAAATTCAGGTAATTTTATATTTTGAAAAATATTATATAAAACAAAGCCGTTTGAACAGCGCTCTTCACTTATTATTTTGGTACCATGACCGCACTTACAAAACAGGCTTCTTTTTATCGTTTATTTTACATTAATAACCAATAGGTTAAAACACATGATGTTTTGGCAGCTAATCTATTGGTGATTAATATAAAATAAAGCTAAAAACTCTGTTTTGTCAGTGTTGCATAGTCTCATATAGCCTACTGAGAAATAAAGTTTAATAAATGCAAAACAATGCATCCAGCATATAAACAGGTGTCCTGGTTGAATTTGGGGGCGGGGCCACAAATCCGTGAGAGCAGTTTACAAACTGTGGGAATGGATTGCGAAAGCGTGCGCACGGATTATGAATTTGTGGGTACGGATTCAAAATCCGAGGGTACGGTTTACAAAATCTGAGCGCACGGATTGGAAATTCGTGGGCACGGTTTGTTAATCCGTGGGCACGAATTGTTAAACTGAGGGAACAGTTTAAGAATTCGTGAGAACGGTTTATAAACTGAGGGAACGAATTGCAAAACCGTCCCCACGGATTAATTATTTTTCTTCTACAGGTGACGTAAGGGGCTCCGTAGTATTCTGACAGATGATCCTGATATAATTTTTGGTTTGTTTTGTTTTTGTAGTGATCTCAAACCTGCTCAAAAGATGAATCCTGCCCTCTTTTCCATGAGTCCCTTCAAACTGTTTTCCTCTGAGAGCACTGGAAACTTGAGATGTTCAACTACACTGATATTCTAGTGTAAAACAAGTTTTTGACTTTTTTTGTATTTTTTTAAGGGCACACAAAATAGCAGGTAAGATTGTTTGTTTCATTTGTTGAACAGAATTCAGAAGAAGTTTTCAGAAATGCCACAAAGTCTGTGCACATCTGTGTGGTAAGATGAGGGAGCTCAATAATGTGTCTTGGACCTTCATTATGTATGTTTTGTTTATACAGTGATAGTAAATAAAATAAAAATAATCTAAAAGTCCATTCTCTGAATCTTCTCACATTGTTTCCTTACTTGCTATAGTCAAGTCAGTCATTGATGGGGCCATTAGGGAGGGCTCTTTTGTCTTTCAGGTGTGAATTGCTAAATATTCATGGGCCATTGCCACACCTATGAATAATCCCTTTCGATCACAAAACATGTTTTATAAAATTTAAATCAATATATTGTTTTCTCTGAACGAGTGAACGAGATGATTTTCACATCATTTGGTTGAAAAAATTCTAGCCTACGACATCCAATTATCTAAAGTCTTGTAAAGAAATGTCCTGTATGTGCTTCATGGCCTTATTTCAGTGACTTCAAAACGTTAGATTTTCAATAACCACGCATAAACATAGTTTTCTCAAAAACACAAACATGCACATTAATGTTGCTTGCATATTATTGTAGCCCAATATATGCTGATTACAATGTAATCTGACTTTAACCATTCATATGTTTTTAAGATACTGAAAAAAGCACAAATGTCAGGGCATGTCAAAACTTCTTCAGGGCCCCAAAACACCTCAGGCCCCAGAGGGTTAAGGCCACCTAATGTAAAGTGGGACCCAGTAATTTGTTCGCGAACGTCGCAAATGTGTATAACAACAACGACGTCTGCATAAGCACCTTTCAGCAAAACGCGAGTAAATCAGTCTGCGCTTTGTTTCCCGGCGGACCGAAAATAAACGCGACACTCGTGTGTTCCGGATATCCGATCAAATTCAACTAATCAGATGACGACTTCGACATTCCTGAAGTGTTTCCAGTTAAGTGTACCATATGCATCAGACGTTTAGCCCACGTTTCGTGGGCGTGACGCCTGAGGCTGAGACTAAGAAAAATATAACATTACTGGTGTGCAGACAAAACAAAGGCACTGCTATATTTTAAGATCAGTGAGTGAAAGTTTCTTTCAGTTCAAACAGCTCAGACTTACATTTTAGTCTAGGACTAGGCTTAAGCCTAGTCTGTGAAACCAGGGGATAGGGTTATATTTAATATAAATGCAAAATAATATTATTTATCTATGGATTCCACTAGATTTCCCCTATTACTGTAAAGAAACCTCAGGACAAAATTAAACTTTATAAAAGCATCTGGATCTAATGGAATACTAAATGAAATGATAAAACAAAATTCCTATCAGCTGTTCTGAAATGAGTCAATGTGGTTCTGAGTTCAGGTCACTTCTTTAAAAAAACAAAACAAAAACAAAAAAACACCCATTTTAAAAAATGGGGATATATTTGACCCCCACAGTTACAAAGGCATTTATGTGAGCAGCAACCTGGGAAAGATATTCTGTAGTTTAATAAACGATAGACTACTGGACTTCATCTTCTCACACAATGTCTTGAGTAAAAGCCAAATAAATTTTTTACAAAATGAGTGCACATCTGATCACATCTACACGTTCTTTAACTGAAAAACACATTGTCCAAAATAATTCTACAATAATGTTTTTTTTTTTAACAAACTGATAGAAAGCGGTGTGAGGGGTAAAACATACAACATTATCAAACCAATTTACACTGAAAGCAAATATTGCTTTCATAAAGCTAAATATTTTCCCAGGAGTGTAAAGTGAGACAAAGCTGCTGTAAGCCCAACATTATCCAACATACACATCAACGAGATGGCACTCAGTCCTGAAATCAAATGTCTGCTGTACACAGATGAGCTGGATCTGCTGTCCTCCACTGAACCTGGATATGCTGGATCAATACTGTCACACCTAGGCCCTGACGGTCAACCTCAACAAAACTACAATCATCACCTTCATGAAAGATCCAGATCACAGGGAACACAACACACATTTACATTAGGAGCTAACCACACAACTCACTCATCACAGAATAACTATGACTAGCTCTAAACATCACCTCCACTGGAAGCTTTAGTCTGGCAGTGAATGAACTGAGAGATAAAGAACACAGGGCCCTTTATGCCATTAAACAACAATGCCCAATAGAGATTCCTGTTAGAATTTGGTGGAATATATTAGAATACGTCATTGAGCTGACTGCCCTGTACGGCAGCGAGGTGTGGGTTCACTGACAAAATGGCCAAATGGCCAAATCGTCCAGCTGAATCTCTACATGCAGAATTCTCAAACAATACTCTACACGTCCAAATAAAGCATGCAGGGCAGAGTTAGGCAAATATCCACTAATTATAAACACAGAAAAGGGCAATCAAATTCTGGAAGCATTTAAAGCTCAGTGACCCGACTCACAGCATCATAAAGCCCTGAGCAATGGAAGACGATCCACTGACATCTACTGACCCTCATCACACTGACGCTCTGGACCAGAACAACACTGCCCAGCTCATTCAATTAAACCAAATTACAGAACAAACTAAACACTACTACATCAATCACCGGGAAACATTAACACAACAACAAAGTAAAATATAGCTGCGAGCAGCAATTACAGGGCCAAGCACAAAAAAAAAAAAAAAAAATAGGGAGCTAAGACATGGCATTAAGCACCAGACCAACTGCAACAACGAGTAAAAGAAACATTTTCAAGATGGTTTTAGTCAAATTGACAGAAAAATAATGTGAACTCCTAGAAATATGATTTAATGGCTTATGACCAACATGTTGTTATCAAATCGATGCAGTGTGTTTAGTGTGAGATGACAAAGGCACACACAAAGTTTGGTGGTTTGGTTTATGTCAAAACTTTGATGCCAAAATGACTCATTTTGGTAGCGGTGCTGTATGAAAACGGTTTCATCTGTCAACATGAAATACATCACTTTTTCCAGCACAGCCTGAAGATGATCTGACTTGATTTTGGTGAAAAAAAGCAGATTTTCTATATAAATCAATATGGCGGACAGGAAGTTCAGCCAACTATGGTATATTGGCTGATGTTGTTGGCGTTACCCAAATAATATTTTGAGACCACTAGTTCCTAGCATTTTTGGAAATTTCATAACTAATGGTTTATGAATGGTTTATTACTCTTGACCAATAGGTGTGATCAGTGTGAGGTGACAAATATGTCGAAGCTTTGCAGAGATACAGCCTCAGATGCAGTTTGGCAAAACCGTTTCGTATATCGACACAAAATCCATAACTTTTTGCCAGCATGGTCTGAAGATGATCTGAGTCAAATTAGGTGAAAATCTGACTAACGGTCTGGGAGGAGTTGGGTATGGCCAAACCATTCGGAAGTTATAAGCAAAATAGCCATTTTTAATATCTCACCACTAGGTGACGCTGTCCCAAAAACACTGCAGGTAGCTGCAGGTCATACTTGCTATCACACACACCGCGTTTGGTCTCAATACGCCAAACTGTGGAGATATAGCCTCACATACATTTTTGCACACTTTTCGTAGAATTCGTTTTGTGCGTTATTCGAGAACAGTTTGACTAATCAACTTAATTTTTCATAACTTTTTGCCAGCATGGTCTGAAGATGACCTGAGCCAATTTTGATGAAAAACAGACAAACTGTCTAGAACTAGTATGAAAAAGTAAGTTTTTCAAACAATTAAAAATAGAAAAAACTTCAAATTTTGAAAAGAGAAGGTTTACAGGTTACCCTATTTAAAATGTCATAAGCAGTGTAACTATTTCAATTACTTTATTAAAGCTATTTAACTGATTAATTTTAATTAGTTTTTCTACATTTCTAATGTGTTTTCAACAATTAATAATTTTAAAACATTTAAAGCAGGCAGGGTCAACTTTTAGTAATACTTAACACAGATTACTGTCAGACTTTCAAAATCCTGTATCCCTGGAATTAAGATTATAATAATTTAATTTTAAAGCACAACCACCACAAAACCAGACTTTAGCATCTCTTTTTACTTTGAGATGATTCTGAGCTTAAATACAACTTTAAAATCATTACAAAAACTAGTTTAATAGCTATGAAATCAAATTTTTGCATAGCTATGAGAGGAAACACTAGCATCTAACAATTCTTTGGAAACAAACTGTTAATCTTAAAAAAAAAAGAAAAAAGGATATACACAAACCCAAATAGGAAATAAAACAGTTATGGAATAAGCATGTGTCTTAAACTCCTAAAACACTGGTATCTCATATTTTAGAGCAATCATTGCAATTTTGGAAAGAAATCAGTTAAATCTGTATGTGTGTGAAAATATTCAGATGTAATCTTCTTTGCAATTGTTAACATTTTCATTTACAAGTAACTGTAATTTATTTACACATTTTTTTCTCAGTAACTGTAACAGATTGCATTTATTTTGTAACTAAATTACGTAATTCTGTTACATGTAACCAGGGCCTAAAACTAACTTTTTGGCACACCTGCCAATGGCCAGTCACCAGATTAAATTTATTTTTTGCAAAAACAGGCAGTTATTACTTCTACAATGACTGAACATATTTCCAATGTTTTATTTTTTATTTTTATTTGTCCAGCTACTTGTGTCTCTATTAAATGCCTTTTCCCTCAATTTTACCCATTAATTATAGCTATACAACATTACAGTATAACTGAAAGCTATTATTTCTTATTTTTAGGCTCTGAAATATATAACAACTTTTAATTAAGTGATTTTAATACAGTCTTCACACAAACTACTATACAAATTAATCTTTATTTAAGCTACAAAAGTTAATCAGCGACTAGAGCAGAGTGATGATTTCTGATTTCCTTTTGCTCTTTGATTTCCATTAATGACAGACTTCAGCAGATTTCACTTTTAAAGTAGCACAGTGTCTTTAAAACCTGATGCACATGACGCGAATCTGACACATATTTGAGTTTCTCCCAACATTCACTTAAGACTTTATAACTCATTTAAGACTACGTTTATGAGGTAACTGGCCAAAATCGTGCATTTTGACATAATTCTGTGTGTTTTCGTCTATTGAAGCGCTACTGGTGCGCTGTCTGAAGCAGCTCAGCGTATGCGTACAGCCGAACGCACAGCCTACTTCACTGCAGCATAACCCCAGGTATGTTGCCACATTCTTGGGTTATAAAAAAATAAAGAAGGGAAAAGTTAATCTTCCAAAATGAAGCATCAATATCTTCTCAGGTAAAAGTTATTAGAACCGTGTCTAGGGACAAGCTAGCCATCACACTGCTCTGACCGCATCAGCCCATTGTATCCTATTGTTTAATTCGCTCTTGTCGCTTATGACAGAATCTCTTTAAAAACTGTCTGTTGTTTTCACTATATTGCATTGTTATATTTCGTAAGTTTTACTCGCCAACTGGCGACTGACACTGTCACATATACTCGCCAACGTAGATTTTTACTCACATTTGGAGCTTGGCGAGTGTTCATTTTAGGCCCTGCATGTAACTAATTACTCCTCAACACTGGTCCACACTGCCATCAAAACAGAATCCAGACTGAGCAGCAGTTTCTCAGAGTGCACAAAATATATACAATTTGATCATAACAACAATTAAACATATACATCACAACTTTGGGTTTGTCAAACAATGAGAAACTGCCCATGTTACTCTGGGAATATGCAGACTGCTGTCATGACATGAGTTACAGTGACTGATCAACTCCGGTCTGTCTCCAAATCACTGTCATTTATATAGCGCTGTAAACAACACAGATCGTGTCAAAGCAGCTTTACAGTGTCTCCAGCACAAACTGTTAATGCTCTTTCTCTAATAGCACAGGTACATCTCGGAGATGTCTATTTGACGTCTGCATTTACATCTGCAAGGCGTAGTTTGCTCATCTGCAATGCGTCTATTGGACGTTTCCTATCAGATGTCAAACAGACCTCAATTAGATGTCTTTAAGATGTTTATGAATTAAAAATGTATGTGAAACTGACATCTTACAGACGTCTGCCAGACATTTGTACACAGCAGATGCTTTCCAGATCAAGAGATCTTCAACAGACATCTTGTAGACGTACGTGTGCTATCTGGGTTATTACCGTTTCATTGTAAATACGTTTATTTACTTCTGGATTTACTACATTCTTTAATGCCCCTATTTTATTTTTTTTATTTCATTTTCTATCTTTCTGTATGTTTTTTCGCATTACTATTTTGCACAGTTTTTGACTATATGCAGCAACGCTGCAATGCTTTGGCAATACATATGTACAGATATTTGTCATGCCAATAAAGCACCTAAAAACTGAAATAACTGAAACTATATGCGATGGACAGATTGTGTAGTTGCTCTTCAGAAGTGTAGATGTTAATTGCATTTGAGCGGGTGTGTGTGGATCTGTCAGCTGTTCTTCACATTCATTGACATGCGCTCAGTGTGTGTGTGTGTGTGTGAGAGAGAGACAGAGACTGACCCTGATGGCCTTTAATGTGTGACTGACCGCATGTGTTCCTGCTTTTCCTGATCCGCTCCGGGTGTTAATCCCACCTCTGGATGCTGAGAGTGTCGACACTTAATTCCCATAATCCCCTTAACACAACAACACACACTCCACGCGTCCGCCCGCCTCTCATCCCCACGTCTGTCCGTCCGTCTCACGGTGATGTCTCATTATTTTCAGGGGAATTTCGGGAATGGGAGTTGTTTTTCCCGCAGGACGGACAGGTTGTTTACAGACTATTTTATATTTCTGGTCAAGTGTCAGAGCGGCAGCAGATAAATGTCACGCGTCTCCCTCACAGATAACACACACTATTTTCTGTCAGCCGCCGAAACTCCGGTCAGCAATGAGCCGCCGTCCGTCCGCCGTTTCATTAAACGTGTCGCTTTCCATGCCGACGTGAGAAACCGCTTTTCAATTTCAGATCAGAAAGCAATTTACGCTTGAGAAAATGGAGGCGAGTGTCAGCGGCGGCGGGCCGTCATGTCAGACTGTAATTATCAGACCAGTCTGTCTGTCAGACGCTAAACGCCCCAAAAACCATTGCCTCTGATAGAAACCGGTTCACACACACACACACACACACACACACACACACACACACACACACACACACACTGGTTTACATGTTTTATGGGGACATTCCATAGGCGTAATGGTTTTCATACTGTACAAACCGTATTTTCTATCGCCCTACACCTAAACCTAGCCCTCACAGGAGATTGTGCACACTTTTACTTCCTCAAAAAAACTCATTGTGCATGATTTATAAGCCTGTTTCCTCATGGGGACCTGAGAAATGACCCCACAAGGTCAAAATCTACTGGTATTCCTATCCTTGTGGGGACATTTGGTCCCCACAACGTGATGAATACCAGGTACACACACACACACACACACACACACACGCACGCACGCACGCACGCACGCAGGAACACACTCATGGCTCGCGTGACAACAGCTCAATCGCAGATATTCAGATATGAGATCGCCCATCTCACCAAGATACTACTGTAGTGTTTGTTAATACTTAAAATTTAAATAGTTTTATATTTTCTGTCATCTTTTTCATTTTAGTCATTTCGTTGTTGCTTTTAAATATGTCTAAAGAGTTGTTATTAATTTTTATTTCAGTTTTAGTTTTGGCCACTAGCTGAAATAAAGGTTTATATTTCTTTTAACATATTTATGATTTTTTTTTTAGTTTATAATAATCCTGCCCTACAGAAATACAGTAATACGAATCCGACTTGTACGTGTCTCGGCCCTGATTTTCATTCTGGAGATAATTTGTGCCGCAGATATCAGGCCGCTCAGAGGAAAGCAGATTTCTGCGGATGTTGCCTGAGCATCTAATTTGAGGGCCGTTATTAATGCGCTGAAATTCAGATCTAATCATTTGCTCTGCTGGTTATAACGCAGCCGCTCACATACGGACAGCAATTTGAGCGAAGATTGAGCTAATCAAACTCCTCAGTGATGCTGAAAGACGCCTGGAGAAAGAGAGACAGAGAGAGACGTGTTCGACATGACCACACAATTACACACAGACTGAGAGAGAGAGAGAGAGAGAGAGAGAGAGAGAGAGAGAGAGAGAGAGAGAGAGAGAGATGATGGACACACACACACACACACACACACACACACACACACACACGTATATATCAATACCAACACCATGCTCTAACACAGTGGTTCGCAACCGTTTGGGGCCCTTCATGGAGAGAAAATGGTCCCAGCTTTCTACAGTTTGTATTCTTATGTTGTACCACTGGATCTTCCAATTTAATCAAAAAGCATGTTTAATTATTATACATAACTGTCACGAGTCTGGTCTGTGTGATCTCGGTCTGTGTTTGAGGACTTTTAGTTTGTAGTCTTTGTCTCTCATTGTTGTTTGCTTCCCTGCCTCTGCTCCCTTGTTTGTCACCATGGACACTCATTTTACCACACCCACTCCTTGTTAGTTTCTATGGTTACCAATTAGTTCATTGCCCATGCTCTGTGTATAAATAGTCCTTGTGTTTCCTCTGTAGTTTGTCGGTTGTTAAATGTGTAATGGTTGTCTCTTTCCCGTGTCTGAGTTCCTGAGCATGTTCCTGTTTCTCTGGATTTTGTTGTTTCATCACGGATTCCCAATAAACTACTGCATCTAGATCCTCATTCTCCTTGTTTGATCCAGCAATGTTACAATAACCTACATACAATTTAATAATAATGTATAAAGGAGGAGTATGATGTTGCTAAAAAGAACATTATTTTGTGTATTTGGTGCAATGCAATGTGTTTATGCGGTTTGAGGTTCAAAAAACACATTATTTTCCACATACTGCACATTAGTGTTGCTCCTATCTGCCCCACCTTTCTGAAACAAGTCAATTTTTTACAAAACTCATCACTCTGAAAAGCGAGGTGTTCTCTATTTTGCCAGCTATCTGGTGCATGTTCTGTCTATGGACATCTTTTCTGTATTTTTATTACCATTGTTATTTATAATTTATTGTATATTCTTTTTTAATATTATTGTTTTTCTACCTTAACTTTATGTATGTCTGCTATGTTTGTACTTTCTGTACTGGAAGCTCCTAACACCAAAACAAATTCCTTGTGTGTGTGAACACACTTGGCAATAAAGCTCTTTCTGATTCTGATTCTGATTTCATAGTGATTGGCCGAATACCTCAAATGTGTGACGGAAATGACCAGCCTGAACAGGCTGGAAAAGTAGCCAAAACCCCTCTAAAACCAGCCTGCCTTCCAGCTATGACCAGCTAAAACCAGCCAACCAGCCTAGGCAGGTTTCAGCTGTTTTTTTTGACCAGGGTTGTAATCATAGAAACAACAAACTACAAGCACTACCCTACACTGCTAAAACTCGTCTTACAGGCTGTGAGTCAGACGCACCAGACTGTCTTTGCAAAGATGGATTTGCCCCACTTTACAGTGTTCACAACCAGCATTGTAGGGTACTCTCCCAGGTTCAGGAAACAGTCCTCCGTAAACTGAGCATCACCCACTTGAATATTTGCGTTGTGCTGTTCTGGAACAGTTTTGTAAATGTAACTTAACCAGTGATTTCTAGTTGTGTCCTCATTTGGAAGGCTAAACAAAGTACTTTCGCTTTGGCAAAGAAACTCACAGCATCTCCACAACAATACTACAGAATAAAAGTTACCTTTTACTTTTGAGCAGTGCATCTATGGGGTTATTTTTGTTTCTTTATTATTCAAACAAACATACTGTGTTTGAGAGTAAAACTAATTATTTTGTAATTAAAAAATAAAAGTTTGCAAAAAAAGTCTTCTTAAATCTCAAAAATAAAGAAATTGATAACAAAATTATTTGCAGTGCGTGTAATTTTTTTTACAATCTTTATTTTTCTTTGTGCACTTCAAACGCTTTTCATCGCGAAACCACAAAAGTTGCTCTCTTTTCTGCTGTCTTTTTTTGCGTGTCTAAATTTTTTGTTTGCGAGTTGAAAAGTTTTGCTTGCGAGTAAAGATGAATCTCAGTGGGCGGTCTCTACCTACCAGGATGAAAGGCCTTTTTCTATTGGTCAGTCTCGATTGAAGTGACCACGCCCACTACGTTTCCCCGCTGCTGCCGCAGTCAGTCTGACTGAGGAGCGAGTGAGTGAGGTTCTATCAGCCATGGCGAACAAAAGGGTGTTTACTGAGGAAGATAACTACTTTAACGTCTTAAACTGAGTGACAAGTGAATTTATGTAGTCTCTCTTCTCATGCTCACCCATTTAAATACGTGACATTAGCTAAGCTCGCCTGTAGTTCGGTGATACCGTTGAATAGGTTTAATTAGCCAGTGTAGCTAACGTTAGCTGCCAGAGCCCCCAATAGTAAAGCGTCAGGCCATTATTTTAATATTTTAGATTAGCGAGAAAGGTCCTGGCAAATCGCTAGGTTGGGTCCTCACAGATGAAAAAAGAAAAGGGTGTTTTGGAGCGTCTGATGCCCATATGTACATAAACACCACTAATCCTGGCAAACGTATTCAAAACACGTGAGCAATCATTATAAAACACTCGCTGAATATAACTACGTGAATATACTGAACTGTGTTCAAGCAGAAATATGATGTATTGTAGTGCATATACAGTGCGTTTGCGCATCAGTAATAACGGACACTTGTACGGCGTGCGTTACTTCATGTTACAACTCAGAGGCAGTATTAACATGGCATCTGACGCACTGGAGCCACTGGCACATGCCACTGCTCAGTGCCAGTGAC
>NC_133363.1:66558000-66613000 GCF_049309525.1 Garra rufa
GGAGTCCATTAAACACAGACATCCGAACAATACGAGCGAGACTGAGAGGACATGAGCACATCAAACCAATTAAAACAGACAGAAGAAAGGCCAGAGAAACACAGAAGGCCAGAGTCATCTCCACTGAAGCCACGCACACACACACCCACATCCCCACACACACACACACACACACACACACACGCACCCACATCCCCACACACACACACACACACACACACACCCACATCCCCACACACACACACACACACACACACACACACACACACACACACCCACATCCCCACACACACACACACACACACACACACACACACACACACACACACACACACGCACCCACATCCCCACACACACACACACACACCCACATCCCCCCCCCCCCCCCACACACACACACACACACCTTTAAGAGGACGAGAAGGCGTCACATGACCTGCTGCCATCAGTGAAGAGTTTCCTCCATGTCTGAAGCTGAATCATTATTTGTCCATCCTCACTGTATTCTCCAGGGTCTTAATTAGCTTAACCCCTCTGAGCTAAAATATTTACTTGAAGGCCCTGGGGTTTTAAGTTAATCTTTTAATAAGTTACCAACACATTCACATGTTCAGGGTTCTCTGGTGATGGCAAATGGACACATATCAATTAAAGTCTCTCTTTTTTTTAGTATTTTACTGTGATTGTTTTCATTTTAAATTGCTAATATATGTAGGGCTGCACAACTTGGTCAAATAACTGGAGTGATTATTTTGTCATATAGCGCAACAGACTATATACTTATTTAATGATTAAATCACAGCCTTTGACTGGATAATCATGATTTGATACGTTCCATTTGTTTAATAGTTATATTTGTTTTAATTAGTTATTCAATTTACAGTAAATTACAAACCCGCGGTTTGGAAACCCGGCTCTAATATCTATGATAATATTTCCATGAGTTTAAGAGTCGCCATATGAACTTTTACTGATCTGAGCTCAGATTCTTCACTGGAAGAGAAATGTGATTTAACACTGTGTTATACTTGTGTGAAGATGTAGGGACTAATGAGTGTATGTGTGTGTGTGTGTGTGTGTGTGTGTGTGTGTGTGTGTGTGTGTGTGTGTGTGTGTGTGTGTGTGTGTGTGTGTGTGTGTGTGTGTGTGCACACATCTTTATTCCAGAGGTTCAACATTTTTGACTCAAAGGCCCCTCATTGTCCAGCACATTATTCAAAGCATATTACTTAAGATCACTAGTATTATATTAATTAAAGTATTTTTGCTTGTTTTCAAACCGTTTTATTAACATAAATATGTGTTTGTATATTTAATTAAGCACAATTCATTTTGTGATTCTTCAATAAAAACAAGTTTTTCAAGAGAGGAAAAAAATAAACATTAGTCTTGATTTTTTTAATGAAATGTAATTTATTTGAATTGTTTATTTGATTACTTTATATATTTGAATATATTTTAATCAATCTTCCAGTCCCCTCTGATTTGTGCTGAGGACCTGAGTGACCCCTGACCCCTGAAACACTGCTCTAGTGTGATTGGCTGCTCTGTTGAATTGATCTGGTCAGGTTTATATCAGATTGATCTGAACATCATGTAGAAATAATCTGTGATCAGTGTAGCTAGACCATGTCAAGTTAACATGTTAGCTCAACTGTAGATATAATGTGTGTTGCATCTTTTGGACATCAAATGATGATGTTTTAGGCTGCCTTTACACTGCTAGTCTTAGATCCAATCTTTTGATCATATCTGATATTTTTGGCCACTGTTTACATTCATTTTAGACATGATTGGTATCGGATATCTGTGTTTACATTAATTCCCCTCCAAAATGACTGTCAGTGATCGCTTTATTATGCACATGGTAGACTCTTGGGTTTGTAATGGTCTAGGTGTAGTTTTGGTTTGACCATTGGGGGTGAAGTGTTTTAGTGGAGCACCAGGTCATGCTACCTCATAAGGTTTATTTATTTGTTTGTTTGCTTATATGTTTATTTTTGTAAAATGTTATTTCTGCTATCATCCACACATGCAAAGTTGGTTGCTAACAACTGCAATAAGGTAATACCCAATACCCCATTGTTTAGGCACTTAAAGGTCATAGTTTGACAGAATGTTCTAATTCAACATGCCATGCAAAGTCAATTCAACTAAACATGTTCTTATATTGATATTGTTTATTTCTTACTCCTTAACGGTTCATCAGGCTCTTAATGATTTAATCTACGCCATCGCTTGGAATACATGAAGGCCGGATTTTCCATCACTCATCATTAGAACCCATTTTACACATGGCTCTCGATTCTGACTTATACTTGTTCTTAAGAAAATGTACTATATCTCTTAATTGTAGCATTTGTTTGTAAGAAGGCTAGCCTATTAATCATTACCAGGCCAATGATGACTTTTTATGACTCCATATAACATTTGTTATGAAAACCACAACCTATGCCCCTGTGAATGGCTCTGCTATTAACATGATGTATATAATTCACGTTGAGTGGCCATTATTATTTGCCAACATGTACAATAGCTGTCATGGATGTTTTGCAGCACAAAATCTGACTGAACGGATAAAGAGAAAAATATTCATTTGTTATTTTATCTACAGAATTTTAAAGTCAAAGTGCTGTAAAATAATATTTATTTGAATACATTTGAATTAATTCATGAGAGAGGGAGAGAGAGAACGCATGAGCGAGTGGCCTAATAGTGAAGTTGGTGGTTTAATTAGAAAAACAGTAAAGTTATCATCTCATTGCTGAGATATACTGTATAATGCAGCTTTTAGTAGGAAAGCTTTTGTATTTATAAAATTCACGGGGCAGAGGTTGAAAACCAGCTTGTCAATGTTGCACAAGTTAGATAATGATAATAGAAAAACTTCTCACCTCAATAAAAAAGTGCATATCACCAGCATTAAAATGATTTTTTTATGGGCAAACGTGAAGTATCTGAATGCACATTTTTTAAGTAAAATTTAAGTATAGAATTAATAAAAATCTAACCAAGTTAAAGAGGTCATCGGAAGTTCATATAATTCTTTAGGGTCTTAATGAAAAGTCTATAATATACTTTGGTTAAAAATTCTCAGTAGTAGTGTTTTACCTTGTCAAAATCAGCTATGCAAAAACTCAACTCATTTTAAGACATGGCCCCTATAAATGCCACTGAGCTCTGCTCGCCCCGCCCCGGCCCGCTCTGCTCCTTGTGTACACAAACTACCAACACACATTAATGTGCAAACAACATGTAAAAGTTAGTTTTGTATCCGATGACCCATTAACATAAAATCATCAAAGGAAATAAGTAAATTTAACATGTAGTTAGAGTTTGATGTGTAATTTCTATATGTTGACTCAATGTAGTTACTAACCAAATGAACACAGAGACTTACACAATGACGGTAATAATCAGTGAATAGTTTTTGGATGGATCATTTTGAGTAGAAAATGAACACTGGCCCCCAGTTTCACAGACAATGCTTAAGCCTAGTCCTAGACTAAAATGTAAGTCTGAGCTGTTTCAACTGAAACAAAATTGCACTGATTGATCTTAAAATATATCAGTGCCTTTGTTTTGTCTCAAGATTTGCACCAGTAATGTTTTTTTTTTCTAAGCATTTTTATAAAAATTATTTAAATGTCCTAATTGAACTATGGCCTAATCCTGGTTTAGTCTAAGCCCTGTCTGTGAAACCAGGCCTGGATGTTTAAGCTACTTAACCTAAAACAAAAGCAACCAAAAAACAGTGCAAATACATTTCGAAAACAGCAATTTAACCTTTTTAATTATTCATGCCCAAGTGCAAGCTGGGAACAACAGGATCATGACTGATATTTACTTAAACAATCTTTGTAAAAATAACAAACAATTCCAAGTAAAATATACTCATAAGTTCAAATTTTTAAATTCTGCAAGCTTAAATTGAGTACTAATATTGAATTTACTCTTTTTTTGTTCTTGCCTGAACTCAATTATCAATTATTATTTACTCAATTATTTAATGTAGAAATTACATTTTTCTGTATTATTTACTTCACCACAAAATCATTTTAATCAGTGCATTGAGAGTTCTGAGGGGAATCAAATTTAAAACCACATTTGGAAGCGAACAAATTCCTATCTGTGTCAGATGTAAGGTAAAAAAATCAGATTTGTTGTGCACAGCCTTAATGTATGACCAGTCTTAAATAAAAAAATATAGTGACTGGATTGTAAGACTAGTCTAAGGATTTTCCAGAAGTGACCACAGATGCTGATAACAACAGCTAAAAAAAACAAAAAAAACAAGAGCCTGATCAGCCTGCAATCAGTCTCTAAACTTGTGGTTGAGCAGATTTATTATGATCTGATCTCAGCAGCAGCAGCATCATAGTAATGTTTGATGTTCAGACGCATCTCTCACAGGAAGATGTTTCCTTAATTGCAGGAGAGAAACGGAAACACAATCAGTGCTGATGATCTGAGCGTGAGCAGCATCACATGCAGCAGGACGTCAGACTCGCGTCACACACGCTCACTTACCCTAGTGTGTGTGTTCTGGTATATATGATATATCGCTGTCTACAGTGGATATGACAAATCGAGCATTGCAAATCATTTGGTGTCACTAGGGGTGTGTGATATTGACAAAAAAAAAAAAAAAAAAAAAAATCTCAATATTATCTGGGATTTTATGGGTAATGATATTGATAACAATAATTAGACAATATTATGCTGAATGTGTTATTGTTAGTGGACAACTGACTCCTGAATTATTTGATATTCTTCATATTCTGTGGCCAGTTCACTGCAGTGATATAAATTAATCTTTTTTAATAAGTTTAAATAGATTTTTTCTAAAAGTGTGCATCATCTTTTGAGTCAAATTATTACATTTAATCAGTCAATTATAATAATAATATATTTAGACTGTTACCAAACAATGAAATCAGTATCAACAAAATTCATCTTTGCATTTGAAGTGGCATTTAGATGTATTTGCACACTGTTTAATGAAGCCCAGAGGGACATGGAATGCTTTAACCTGCAGTTACAAATGCATAAATAATGTCTTAATATTTTGAACATAAGATGTTGAATACTAATAAACGCTCTGGGGAACGCCATTGGCGAACCACGCTCTGAATATTGCATGTAACCAATCCGAAGGAGGCGTGACATCATGGGCGGGTGACGTAAGCGACCAGGAAGTATAAAAGCATGTGCAACGGAGCCAGCGTCAGCTTTTTAGGAATGAAGCAAGCGCTCCAGGGACGCCGGAATTGTGGCCCTTGACGCAGCTCTCGTTCCCTCAGGGAACATACTTAACCCGGGATGTTCCCTTCCGGGAACCTCGAGCTGCGTCAGAAACGCTCTGGGGAACGAGATACCCACCCCTCCAGAATTCCAAGTCCCTGCCTAGGAACAGCTAGAACAAGGGCGAGAAAGATGAGCCTGGGGAGCGTGCCAGAACACAAAAAGTAGAAGTCTCTGCCTGGGGAAATTGCCAGGACAACAGTGGTAGTACATCTCTGTCTGGGGAGACTGCCAGAACAAGAGAGATAGAGCGTCTCTGCCTAGGGAGGCTAGGACGAGAGGACAGAAGAGCCAGGGGTGGCTCTGAGGTCAAGGTCATAAAACCTGACGAACGTGAGGGGTGTGGACCAACCCCGCAGCGTTGCAGATGTCTTGAATTAGAACACCCGCCAGAAGGGCCTTAGAGGCAGCGATGCCTCGAGTTGAATGGGCCTTGACCCCCAAAGGTGAAGGGAGGCCAGAGGACTTATAAGCAGTAGAAATGGCATCTACGATCCATCTACTGATAGTTGGATTAGAAGCAGGGCACCCCCTCTTAGGGGGGCCATAACAAACAAGCAGTTGCTCCATCTTACGCCACAGGGCAGCTCTACTTCTGCTGGTCTGGCTCCAGAAATGGAGGAGGATAGAAAGCCTGGAGTACAACAGGCTGTGGTGGAGATGAAGGGACCTTAGGATCGTACCCCGCACAGGGGTATAAAAATGATTTGGCCAGTCCGGGCACAAAGTCTAGATAAGATGGGGCCACTGACAGGGCCTGACAGCACAGTCTTGATTATGAGCATGCGATCAGAAATTTCCTCTATAGGTTCAAATGGAGGCCTACAGAGGGCTTCAAGCATCACAGCGAGGTCCCATGTAGGCACCCGAGGATGTTCTCAAGGTCTCAACCTCTGCGCAGCGCAGAGGAAACGTATTACCAAAGGGTCTTTACCCACAGTGAGTCCACACAGAGGGGCGTGGTAAGCCGAAAGTGCCACCACGTATACCTTCAATGTGGAATGGGTTAGCCCTACAGAGAAGCGGGCCTGCAGGAACTCCAGAACTGTACCAATCAGGCAGTTCACTGGGTCCAGCTGGTGATCTTTGCACCATGAATTGAAAAGTTTCCACTTCAGGGCATAAAGTTAATAAAGGGCGCAAAGAGGTCCACCTGGGCTCGGCCAAAAATACTCCAGATCTGCTTCACCACCTCGGGGTGAAGCATCCATTCCCCAGGCCTCGGCCCCTGCCTCGACAGGATGTCTGCTCCCACATTGAGGTGGCCAGGAATGTGAGCTGCTTTTAGTGAGCGGATTTTCCCTTGGCACCATAAGAGGATCTGGTACGCCAGTTTGAACAGAGGAGGTGAGCGCAGACCCCCTTGGTGGTTGATTGAGTAATCGACCGCTGTGTTGTCGGTGTGCACTAGCACATGACGGTTCCGTAGGTCTGGGAGAAAGTGTTTTAAAGCTTGAAACATGGCCAGCATCTCTAGGCAGTTGATGTGCCAAAGTAGATGGCGACCTGTCCACAGACCGTGGGCTGAGCAACCGTCCCCCCAGCCAGTGAGGGATGCATCTGTCGCTAGCGTTACGCGGCGGCAAGGAGCTCCCAGCACTAGCCCCTGAGAAAGGAACCAAGGTTTCTTCCACATTTCTAATGCACGAAGGCAGTGCCGCGTGACCTTGATTGTGCGAAATGGATTTTCCCTTGGAGAAAAACCCTTGGTTTTGAGCCACCACTGCAAGAGCCTGATGTACAGTAGTCCAAGAGGTATTACGTTGGATGCTGCTGCCATCAGACCCAAGAGTATTTGAAACTGTTTCACAGTGAGTGGCTGGCCTAGCTTGACTCCTCTGACTGCCGTGAGAATCGACTGAATCCGAGCGGGTGACATTCGTGTCTGCATCGCGGTCGAATCCCACACTACACCTAGATAAGTGGTTCTCTGTAAATGAGATTGCACACTTTTCTTGGCATTTAGTCTCAACCCCAGGTTTTTCATATGAGCGAGAACAACATCTCGATGTTGAACCGCTAACTTCTCTGAGCAGGCTAAAATCAACCAGTCGTCGATGTAGTTGAGTATGCGGATGCCCTGGAGTCACAAGGGAGCCAGAGCTGCATCCACACATTTTGTAAATGTACGGGGTGAGAGGGCTATGCCAAGGGGAAGCACCCGATATTGGTAAGCTTTGCCCCTGAAAGCGAACCTCAGGAACTTCCTGCGTTGGGGAAGGATGGAGATGTGAAAGTAGGCGGCTTTCAAGTCTATTGTGACGAACCAGTCCTCGGACCTGATATGCGACACGACTTGACTGACTGTGAGCATTCTGAACTTCAGTCTCTTGACTGAGCGGTTCAGATGGCAGAGATCTAAAATAGGCTGCAGCCCTCCATCCTTCTTGGGAACAATGAAGTAGCGGCTGTAGAACCCTGACTCCCTGTCTTGAGGAGGGACCACCTCGATGGCCTCCTTCCTCAGAAGAGAGACTACTTCTTGCTCCATAACCAGAGCCTGCTTGGGGACCACCAGAGTGGAAAAGACCCCCTCGAAAGGCGGCGGCTGTGCGCCGAATTGGATATAATAACCTTTCTCTACAGTGTGCAGGACCCAAGTAGACACATTTGGCAGTAGTTTCCACGCTGCTACAAATTCTACTAAGGGAACCAGCCTCTCGAGGCTGGCCTCTGGTTGTATTTGAGACCCCCGTGGGGGTGACGAGCACCTCAGACCCACTACGTTGCCGGGCAGAGAACAATCTTGAGGCACGAGCTCACTGGAGACTGCCGTGCCCTGTAACACTGGCAGGGGTAGCTGACAGATCTCCTGAGGGCTCCAAGGAGAGACGGGCACCGTGTACTGCGGTGTGACCTGCTCGTCCCCGGGAGGGGCTACCCTCAATGACCCTGACGCACAACCGAGTTACCACCTCCAAGAGGGGGGGTGGGGTGGGGTGGGGTGGCTAGTTTCCGCAGGGCGGGCTTCCGCACCCAGTAAGAGAGATGCCGATCTGTCGGGTGAGGTAGGAGATAGGGGGTTACCCATCTCCATGCTCTCCAACAGATCTAGCTGCGAACCCCACGAATGCAGCTGCCGCTCCGCCTCAGTGGAAGCGGGGCCAGCACCGTGGGGAACGCTAGTGAAGGCCCCCTTCTCAAAAAGAGCCTTCCAGGAGCGAAGCACGCGAACAGGAAGAAGATTGCAATGCTGGCAGCCGGCTCCCTCGAGAGACGACTCAGCATGCTCCGCTCCCAGGCAAACCACACATAAGCTGTGTGTATCCCCGCCAGTGATGTAGCGTTGGCAGGGAGGAACACACCGCTTATAATGTGATTCGCCTTCGCTCACTTTATCTTTCTTGCCCCTAGCAGACATTATCACTCAAAAAGAAAGATTGGTTACATGCAATATTCAGAGCGTGGTTCGCCAATTGGTGTTCCCCAGAGAGTTTCTGACGCAGCTCGAGGTTCCCGGAAGGGAACTTAGAAGATACTTTAAATGTGAAATTCAAACCGCCATTAGGCGGCAGTAAGTCACTATTAATAAGTGAGTCATTGCGATTGAACAGAATCATTTAAACGGTTGATTCATTCAGGAGCGAAACACCATTGTGGTGCTCAGAGACACAAAACAGTACTCTGGCTGTGTTTGGAATGATTTTTGTTGGCGAAATAGAGCAAAAACAGAATACACTGTGTAAAATGTAAGTCTCTTATTGTTTATTAAACTGTTGTATAAAGCCAATATTACATTTGTAATCATGCTGATTTTTGATGAAAAAAACGACACTCTTCGTATGATATCAACTATATGCGTTTAACGTCATTTCACGTGCATTTTTGTAGAAGTGTTTTGTTTGGTTTTTGCAATAGACTCGATAATGTCATGATGTCTGACGCGTTCAGTATTTGCGCTAAACTTGTGCAGATTTGGCTTGAATGAACTTGCCCAATAAATGAAGGAGTGAACATATACTAAATTTAACCCACCAAATTGGCTAGTGACTTGACAGCGTTACATAATTAATTGTTAATTTCAAACCCTGTATAAATGTTTTGTGTGTGTGTGTGTCATGCTGCTACTGGTAGCTTGTGAAAACTGACAACACAAATCACACACACACACACACACACACACACACACACACACACACACTGTACTGATGTGAAGTGTGGACCGTCAGAGGCAGTGTGAGGCGTCTCTCAGGATGTTTGGAGATGCGCTTGTGTTTAATGCGTCTGACTGCAAACACATCACAGCTCACGGACGCTGCCTTCATGAGGCCCAACTGATGTCATGAATATGAATGACCGTCTTCAGAGCAGATATGTGCAGACGGACCCTCCGAACACGCGTGAGATCGCCAAGCTGATGACGGTGGCATATGAATACAGTAGGGCAGCGCTGACCGGAATAACAATCCTCTCCTTAAACAGGACAGGCAGACATGGGTAAACAGGACTAACGCGCCAGTTACTATTCCTCCAGACGTCCAATGTGGAGACACACGGCTGCAACGGCAGATCGAGAGCTGCATCGACACCGGCTTGTTTCCTAAAGGACACCGGAGGGACTTTTATTAACATAGAGGATCTGTGATGTCAG
The DNA here is from genome assembly GCF_049309525.1 of Garra rufa. Lineage (NCBI taxonomy): Eukaryota > Metazoa > Chordata > Actinopteri > Cypriniformes > Cyprinidae > Garra > Garra rufa. The sequence goes on from NC_133363.1 coordinate 66,567,896, forward strand.
GAGCAGCTTAATCAATGCAGCAGATTTTCTGGAAAATAAGTTGCATGTGACAATATGATCTACGAGAGGAAAAAAAAATTACATTTAAAAATAATGTTGGTAAATTAAACAAAATATTTTTGATCTTCTCACTTAGTAATGAAAAGCATAAAACAAACATACATAAATTATAATGGCATTTATTAGAAATATGTAAACATTAAGCCTAAATTACAGATTTATTTATTAATTTATTTAAAGTGAAACCGAAACTAGCAGCTTTAAGCATGTTTTGTTTGTATGATATGTTTGGCATTGTATAAGTTGAAGCATTAAAAAAAAAACAATAAAAACGCTACACATATTCAGGAAAACACAGCAGCGGTTTGTGTATAATAATGATGGTATGGGACGCTGTGACTACTGTGTTCTGTTTGTGTCGTTTCTGTTTTAGGTCAGATGGGACGCCAGCAGCACCAGAAATCTGGTCTAAATCAATAACCACGTAACAACAAACGTAGCTTTAGTTACAAAAGTCAAAACCCATCTGTTGAATCCCTGTAAGAAAGGAAATAAATAAATGGCAGTCACAGACATTTCCATCCGGATTAGATTTCCCAGAGGAGAAAAACTTGAGATTTCCTTTCTGAATTTTACAAGCTCTCTGAGAAATGCATTCGGACTGGATTAAATGACAAAGTATGTCTGTGAAACAAATGAATCTCCAGGGAAAACTAGTCCTGTCAAAACAGAGCTGAAGATCAAAGTACAGCAGGAATGTGGAGGACACATCTCACTACTTCTTTATACTCACTGACCAACTCAAAACACACACACACACACACACATGTTGGGTTTACATGTTTTATGGGGACATTCCATAGGCATAATGGTTTTCATACTGTACAAACCGTATTTTCTATGGCCCTACACCTACCCTACACCTAAACCTAGCCCTCACAGGAGATTGTGCACACTTTTACTTCCTCAAAAAAACTCATTGTGCATGATTTATAAGCCTGTTTCCTCATGGGGACCTAAGAAATGTCCCCACAAGGTCAAAATCTACTGGTATAACTATCCTTGTGGGGACATTTGGTCCCCACAACGTGATGAATACCAGGTACACACACACACACACACACACACACACACCGTCAGGAGTGTGAGATTAGTTCATTAACAAAGATCACTGAGCTGTTGAACTGGACTATCTGTGCATGTATGATGCAGCCACATGACAGAAACACCAACATTATGGAGCTTTAACTAGTCCTCATTCAAACATGTGTGACTTTCAGAAAAGATATTTTTAAGAACATTGGCAACCAAACAACTTTGTATTCCATTGACTTCCATTGTACAGACAAAAACACTGAAACTTTTTTTCAAATATCTTTTGTGTTTTGCAGAAGTTAGTCACACAGGTTTGACGTGTGGCGACTACATAAATCATTTTAGTTCAACAGATAGTTGAGCGTAAAATGTCAAAATGTAGTATTGAGTGCTGGTTCAGTCAAAAAACTGTGATATAAAACAGACACATTGCATCAGAAAAAACTTTAAAACAAGCATTGATTCATTCAGTCGGCGCTGAGGGTCACACCGGCATACAGCAGATCTGAGACCAACTGAACGTAATTAACAGCGTGAGTAATTGCCAAACAATGAGAATGACCACAGAATGAGACTCTGTGCATTCTAAACACAAACACACTCTTCGTCTGTGACATTGGACAACAGCATTATCATCATCATCATCATCATTTCAACCCCAGCAGCGAGAGCAGAAGAGCGTTACCTGTGTCCGGGAGGTCAGAGGTCAGAGGCCGGTCTTCAGGACGCACAGCGTGGAAATACACCAATACAGTAAGATGGGGAGGAGGGACAGTGTTTGGAGGGTTGGGGACAAAAGACGGAGGGAGGGGGAGAGACGGACAGATCTGTTTCCTCACTAAATAAAAGAATGGAAAACGGAATGAACCATACCTTGGCTGTTTAACGTCAGGTGCGCCAGACCTTGAAGGAAAGAACAGAAAAAAAAGAAAGAAATGAAAAAAGAAGAAGGTCATAAAAAGGCACGGGAAAAAAGCAAGCATTGTCACAAGGTTGGACTGCAGTTTGTGACAGACATCCCGGGGCACGCTCGGATGTCAAAGATCAACTCAAAGTAAAAAGGGAAAAGAAAGAAGAGAGAGAAGAAATAAAAGCTGAAAAAAACAAACAAACGAACGAACGAGTGAACGCTTCTTGAGTGAGGTGGGGATTGGAAAAAAAAGCATTTCATTCAGTGCAACCCCCGAAGGCCATTGCTCGCTCAAATGCTTTTTTTCCCCTCTGGTCTTATGGAAACACACACACACACACACACACACACACACACACAACTGTTTGGCAGAGTTCAAGAAAGTCTGGATTAGAGGCGTCTCGCCTGTTCTCCTCTAGAGCACTCGACGACACAACAGAAACACCGGACCGATTCATCGACAACGCTCCATTCGATATTCGTCTGACTTTCCACCGATTCACAAACTCTAAACCGCTCAGGACTCCACCCTGAGACTCAACTTTAGACGGCACAGGTGAACAGGGTTAAAAACATTACTTGTAGATCTCACCATACTTCGCTAGTTGACTGACTACATGAAGAATTGCTTTTTTCATTTTTTATATTACACGTTTTCTGAAATGTTATCTTTGAATATGCAAATGTACTGAATAAAGCCAGATTCATAATTCTCGTTTGATTTTTGTTGACATATTGAAGGTTTTTCCAGAGGGGACTTTGGGTTACTTCATAAATCAGAAAATACTGTCAACAGACAGAAAAAAACATACATTTTCACCATGTTTTCAGGAAGGAAATGTTGTAAAAACTCATGTGAATGATATATCAAAAGACCCCTCAGCAAAAACATTCAGAATATAGAGGTGAATACAAGTGCTGAAGTGCATAAACACACTCATTAAAGATGTGGATTGGATTTGAAATCTACAGACGCAAATCATGTAATACACACTAAAAGGCTTGTCTTGGATTTTCTCTTTACTCTAGTCTGAAACAACACGTTGTAAAAAACCAAATGGTCCAAAAATTTCAAAATTCACCAGTGCATTAAAAAACAATAGTTTTGCCTGTAGTGTCTTGTTCTAAACGAATGGCTGTGAATATCTACTCGCTCGCATGTTATGATCAAATCTCAATAACCCTTCTGACCATCTCAAACTCATGGCAGCGCATGACTTACGTCAGGGTTAGATCACTGCTGGTTTTCTTCACATTTGCCACGTTAAACAAGCTGTATAAAGGTCTCACATTATTATTCCCAGTCTGTGAGCCATCAGAACAAACCCGAGATCATTCTCAAGTCACGACACACCTCATGATTTGTGTGACTCCAGAAAACTGGAGATGAAGGTAATAAAACATCTTCTGCAACACGAAAGGGTTCCCAACACCTACAGAGGGAAAAAAAACACTCCTATGGAACATTCAGCGTCGACACGCTCACCGCATTTACATTTAACAAAACAACACCAATATCTCAAGAGCAAGAGCTCTCTTCTGCACAACATACATGTCAAAAATAACACGCTACTGTTGCCCACAAAACCCTCGACTCAAACCAACCGTCAAATGGCACCATACGGACAGAATTAGCTGCAAGAAAACAGCATGTGCTGAAATGCAGCAATTTCATCCAGTAAGTCGAGTGCAAGTCAAGGACTGTTGGAGAAACACTTTTCTCTTTTAGCAGAACGCTGCTAATGGACCAAACGAAGAACAGTCGCTTGCTAATCCAGTCTAAAAACATGCTATCAAACTCTTACAGTGCGTTTTAGCTCAAAGATGCTAACCAAACTTGGCACAGATGTGTAATTCTAATCAAAACACTGCAGAACTTCCACTTCCTATGCTAATCTGGCCACCTGCCAATCTGGATTCGTAAGTGTGAATGTAAACTGTCCACAACACACAGAAAGCATTCAACATTTTACAAGACAAACTGCTCTCTTTTATTTACACCATACAATCACGAGGAAATTGTAATTCTGCATTCTGTTTGTCTGTTTGATGTGTGAGTTAAAATTCATGAACTGAATTGGAAGCGAAAAGACATTCAATTCAATTCTGAATGATGCTGAACCCAAAACTCTTCATTCACTGACCCTCATGTCTTCTGTGAAACACAAACATGTAAATAGAGTAGCACACATGTTGAACGCACTCATTATATTGCGCTTTTCACCGCTGTCTGGTTTCATTATGTACAATCGAGTAAAGTCACAGGTCTAAAAGCACATACAAGCGAGTAAATGATTATACAATATCTGTTTCTGAATAAAGTCTTTCTTTAATTTGCAGGTTAGCACAACAAGGTTGGCATCTTTTCTTTCACATCATATCTCGTGTTTCCAAACCACACTAATTAGTTGTGAACTTAATGAGCAACATCAGAGACATAATGAGTCTGTGGTTCGTGTCGGAGAGCAAATCGCTCTGAAAAACAAGAAATGAGCAGAGTAGTTTGTAGGTGGCGTCGCAGATCTCGAGCGCTTTCATCTCTAAGATGATTAGCTGTGTATTGGGTCTGTGCAGTCACACGTGACCGACGCTCAAACGAGCCGATGTAGTGTCCGTGAGCGGCGTTCCAGAGCGCCTTGCTGATAATGAGATGCAGCCCTCCAAATGTTCTGCATCATTCTGATCTTCCTCTTCACACAACAACAGGCCGTGCTGACCTTCTCTGTCTTGACCTCTCTTTCCTGATGTGAATTATTTTGCATATATCTATGATTGCTGCATTGGTCGCTGTGCTTTCTTTCCTCCTCAAACCCTCCCGCTTGTTACCAGAGAGAGTTCTTTCTGTCAGCTGGGTTTCAGGTCAGTTCAGGACAGCAGAAAAAAATAAACGCAAATAATACAATGAAACTAACCATATTATCATGTTTAGTTAAGATTTAAAAAAAGTACAGTTAAATAAATGTCAAAGTTTGCTTTCAGGCTGTTTTTGTGAAGTGAGAGGGGATTGTGCTGTTGTTTTGCATCACTGGAGAAAACCCAATTGAGAAGTGCTGCTTTACTGCATCAGGTTCAGGATTGTTGAGTGCATGTTGGTCTAAAACCTAATGTGCATTATAAGATCAGACTTGGGTGTAAAACCTACAAAAAGAATAATAAGATAAAGTCTGTCAGCATTCAGAAAAAACTCTGACGGGATATGCAGAACATGTTACCCAGAATTCCCTTTTGCCCCAAAAGGAAACAACTGAGAGAGAAAAATAACGCGGCGATGACAGGATATGGAAATGCTGCGGTGCAGTTCTGAATCTGGCTGTCAAACCGCTAAGAAAAAAGCAGTAAAGTAACGCAACTTAGACGAGCACAGCCGGAAAGTAGAGCAGCAAAAACAATTACCGTAAGTATGAATTATGAATTAGACTCAAATGGAGGACGGTGTCGATTATACTCTAAAATCACCATCAGTCCTCCTACTGCCGATGACTCAGTGCGGCGAACGTGTGGGAGTGATGATGACAAGAGCTGCGCTTTACAGGCGCACTTAAAACGCAGATAAAATCTAAAGCAATCAAATCCAAATACTAAATACAATATAAATTGCATAGAGATAGTCCACCCCAAAATTTGAATTTGGTCATTAGTGACTCAACCTCATGGAGTTCCAAACCCGTAAGACCTTAGTTCATCCTCACGTTAACGTTAATTCATGCATTCATGACCTCAAGGATAGATTATTGTAATGCTTTATTGGGTGGTTGTTCTGCACGCTTAATAAACAAACTCCAGCTGGTCCAAAATGCAGCAGCTAGAGTTCTTACTAGAACCAGAAAGTATGACCATATTAGCCCGGTTCTGTCAACACGGCACTGGCTCCCTATTAAACATTGTATAGATTTTAAATTTGCTAATTACCTATAAAGTCCTGAATGGTTAACACCTCAGTATTTGAGCGAGCTCTTATCGCATTATAGTCCCTCACGTCCGCTACGATCTCAAAACTCTGGCCATTCGATAATGCCTATAATCTGAAAATCAATTGGGGGCGGCAGATTCCTATTTAGCGCCCCAACTCTAGAACAATCTACCTAACACTGTTCAGAAGGCAGACACACTGTCAGTTTAAATCTAAATTAAAAACCATCTCTTTACACATAACACATCTCTATAATTTAAATCTGTTTAAGGATTGTTAGGCTGGATTAATTAGGTCAACCAGAACTGGGAACACTTCTCTTAATTTCAGTATATTCCGTTCTTATTCCGAGGTCAATGTAGCCCCCAGATACAGACTGTACCAAGATCAGATATTCACTGTAGTCTCCGGATCCAGTCCGTATCCAGTCCAGATGGTGGAACAACACCTAGAGATGACATCCACAGCCCTGACACATCCCCAACAAAGACCTCGTCATCTAGAAGGCCATCGGGACAAGACCACGGAATCCTCTGCACAATCTGACTTTGCTGCAGCCAAGAAGTAAACTGCTGGTTTCATCGTGGTTTGGCCAGAGGAAAATGAAACACTATTTTGACACACTAATTCCCTGTAATCTGCATTGTAAAAAGCGCTATATAAATAATGGTGACTTGACTTGATGGTGTCTATGCTGTCTCAGTTTTGATCAAAAATATTTTTAATTTGTGTTCCAAAGATGAACTAAGGTCTTAAAGGAACGACATGGGGGTAAGTAACTAATGACATTTTTCGGTGACCTATCCCTTCAAAGTAGAGATCAAATAAAACATTTAAAAAAATCATATGAATTAAGTAAATAAAATGAATAGTAAAACGATACAATAAAAGTAGTCATTTTTATAAATAAAAATTATAAAATATAAAATAAAATTTAAAACGACATAGCTTTAATTTAAAACACAAATAATTAACTAATTAAGAAGAAAAAAAATCATGACAAAATGGGCTCTTCCTCCCATCAGAGCAGTATTTCATTTATTTGAAATATGAGTCAACTGACAGCGATTATCATATAACGATCTCTAAAAGGTCATCTCATGCATAGGTTGTGCAGGAGGATGGAGAGCTGTGACGAAGAGGTTTCCCGTGTAGAACGACACACACATTCAGTGTCTCTGGCGAAGTTTCACTGAACTGAAGGAACAGAGCCAGTTGTAACAGGATCTGAGGAGGCAGCCGTCTGATTGGCCATATGGGAGCGTGTGGAGAAAACGCCGCGGCCAACAGCGACACGGGAGTCCCATCGCTTTCACACGTCTCGCAGAAACGCAGCGGTCCAGAAGCCACAGCCAAATCAGACGCCCGTATCACTGCCATCAACAGATTACCAAACCCTACCATGTGCTTCACAGTCAACAGACTAATAATAGAGCGGAAGAGTTTCAAATCCCTCGCTCTCTCTCTCACACACACATTCATGACTGCGCCGTATTATTATTATTATTCATGCTGCAGCGGATCTCAAGCATCCTGCCAATAATTAAGACAACGATTCACAGAGCCGGTTTCAGCAAACCAAGCGTCTGATTGGCCGACTGATTGAGTGACAGATGGAGAAAGACTCATCATTTTGTCATTAAGGAGGATGTGCTTGGAAACTCAAACGTGTCCTGCAGCTGCAGTCCGTCTGTCTGAAGAGCACACAAACTACTAGTGCTACGACTAGAACAGAGCTCAGAGTTAGTCTGACTCCACCTGGACCACTAATCCATCATCATTAATATAATTATGATCAGAGCACGTTAACGCTCACAGAAACACAGCATCTATATGGCATACACACTCGTCCGAACACATGCGTCTGCAGCAAAACACTGCAAGCGCACAAATGTCACGATACTGATTTTGCATGAATTCTGAACGGATTCCAGAGTGGAAGACGAAGCATCGCTCTCTGCCATCTTCATGTGAATGGACAGATGCGCTGCACTCCACCGGATGATTCTCTGTCAGGCCAAAAGCACCAGTGAGAAAAATAACCATCATCATTATTATTGTGAGACGTTCCCGGCTCACATCCATCAGCATGAGCTCAGACTCACGTCCACCGCTGACATACGACACAAAAAACACTGAATCCCACTGACTTTCATTACATAAAACAAAACACTGGGACCAAATATTCTTAGTTAATTTAATAAATAATTATGATTTTATATTGACTGTACTTATTAATTTTGTTAAATGTTAAGCAATACAGGCAAAACCTTCATTTTTCTTTTAGATTTTTAGCGGTCACAGTGGACAGTGAACTAGTGGACAGAAAATATCCTAAAATCCTAAAAACATGGTGAAAATGTGTTTGTTTTCTGTCTGTTGACAGGATTTTCTGGTTTATGGAGTGATAGAAAGAGAAATCCAAAAACAACAAATATCAAATGTCAACAAAATCAGTTATGAACCTTGATTTATTCATTTATGTCTAAATTTATGTTTATGCAAATTATGCCTGGTATAATTTTATGCAATATAAAAAAAATAATAATAATTCTCAATATAATCAACTGAGTAAGTTTGGTGAGATCTATTTCATTTTTATTTATTTATTTTTACTCTATTTACCGGTAGCGACTCGCCTAAATATATTAAACGTTAAAATCAAGCAAAGGCAAATCAGAAGCACATTTCCTTGGCAGTGGAGCTCCTCAGACAGAGCAGAATACAAATGACTTCCATTCGGCGATTACAGCATCTGCTCGACGACACAGCAGTGATTTACTTCACTATTAACTGGACCTGGTGGAAAGCACTTCCGTAGACAGAAGAAGCGGGCTCTCTCTCACATGCAGTAGATCAGCGTCCGTGCGGACATGTACAGAATAAACCCTAGTGTAATGGATACGTCCCGCCGTCTTTCCAGAAGAATCCTTTCATGCTGAATTTGAAGAGCTTTAATAATTCAGGAGGGTTTCTGAGGGAGGAGAGGGGAACTTATCATAACATATAGTGCGCGGATGATAGATGCGCAGCGGTCCTTTCCTCGCCTCCGTGCCTTTAATAATTAAAGCAGGTCGTAGCTGCTATCAGAAGCGGGTGTTAACAGCCGCACAGCGAGCGTGTGCTTTTACGGCCCTCTGTGATGAAATGTTTGTGAGGTCCGTCATTATGAACAGCAAACCAACAGGAATAACTGATACCGTTCATATTTCTGCTGATTGCACATGGATACGAGCCCATTAGAGCCACACGACAGATGCGATTCACCACCATTAGAGCACTAATAGAGTGATTACAGCACATCCAGACCAGAGACACGACATGACCGGATCTCTGGAGATGAGACAGACTGAATGATACACAGACAGACTGATAGATTTATAGATGGACAGAGACAGACAGACTGATAGATGGACAGAGACAGACATACAGACTGATAGATGGACAAAGACAGACAGACTGATAGATGGACAGAGACAGACAGACAGACAGACTGATAGATGGACAGAGACAGACTGATAGATGGGCAGAGACAGACAGACAGACAAACAGACAGACAGACTGATAGATGGACAGAGACAGACAGACAGACAGACAGACAAACAAACAGACAGACAGACTGATAGATGGACAGAGACAGACAGACAGACTGATAGATGGACAAAGACAGACAGACTGATAGATGGACAGAGACAGACAGACAGACAGACTGATAGATGGACAGAGACAGACTGATAGATGGACAGAGACAGACAGACAGACAGACAGACTGATAGATGGACAGAGACAGACAGACAGACAGACTGATAGATGGGCAGAGACAGACAAACAGACAGACAGACAGATGGACAGAGACACGCAGATTGTCAGAGACAGACTGATAGATGGACAGAGACAGACATACAGACAGACAGACAGACAGACAGACAGACAGACAGACAGACTGATAGATGGACAGAGACAGACAGACAGACTGATAGATTGATAGATGGACACAGACAGACAGACAGACAGACAGACAGACAGACAGACAGACAGACAGACAGACAGACAGACAGACAGACAGACAGACAGACAGATAGCTGGACAGAGACACGCAGATTGACAGAGACAGAAGAGACAGACATAAAGACAGATAGATGACAGAGACAGACAGACAGACAGACAGAAAGACAGATAGATGGACAGAGACAGACAGACAGACAGACAGACAGACAGACAGACAGACAGACAGACAGACAGACAGACAGACAGAAAGACAGATAGATGGACAGAGACAGACAGACAGACAGACAGACAGACAGACAGACAGACAGACAGACAGACAGACTGATAGATGGACAGAGACAGACATACAGACAGACTGATAGATGGACAGAGACAGACAGACAGAGTGATAGATGGACAGAGACAGACAGACAGACAGACAGACAGACAGACAGACAGACAGACAGACAGACAGACAGACAGACAGACAGACTGATAGATTGATAGATGGACACAGACAGACAGACTGATAGATGGACAGAGACAGACAGACAGACAGACAGACAGACAGACAGACAGACAGACAGACAGACAGACAGACAGACAGACTGATAGATTGATAGATGGACACAGACAGACAGACAGACTGATAGATGGACAGAGACAGACAGACAGACAGACAGACAGACAGACAGACAGACAGACAGACAGACAGACAGACAGACAGACAGACAGACAGATAGCTGGACAGAGACACGCAGATTGACAGAGACAGAAGAGACAGACATAAAGACAGATAGATGACAGAGACAGACAGACAGACAGACAGACAGAAAGACAGACAGATAGACAGACAGACAGACAGACAGACAGACAGACAGACAGACAGACAGACAGACAGACAGACAGATGGACAGAGACAGACAGACAGACAGACAGACTGATAGATGGACAGAGACAGACAGACAGAGTGATAGATGGACAGAGACAGACAGACAGACAGACTGATAGATGGACAGAGACAGACTGATAGATAAGACCTTCAGACAAAATACATTATTTTTACACTGAACTTGACCCAAACTGATTTACTTCATTGTAAAACATGCAAATGTTTATGTAAAAACTGTGAAACAAAATTTTGTGTATTAAAAAATGCTAACACTGCAAAGAAGCTAGGCATTTTATTTTTTAAATCTTTGTAAAAATTTAATTTCTACACAACAATGCTGTTAAAGGGGTTATGAACTGAGAAATCAAAATTCCCTTCTTCTTTTGACATATAAGAGATCATCTTACTTTAAAAACATCCAGTAAGTTTCAGAACTCAAAACTTTCTGGTTAATTTAAAAGCAGCGTATATTGAAGCCAATCTGGCGAATGCAAAGGCAATGCAGGTCTAAACAGAATCTAAACTATAAAGATGGCTCAGAATACGACAAAACTCTGTTCAGTGCCAAGTTATTAAAAAAAAAGTTGCATTGCCTTCCTTCTGATCCCAACCTTAGGAAAGAGTGGATGAACTTTATTTTAATGAAGATACAGAACTTGGGCCTTTGTTCACTTCATTCTACCGTGGATTCGTTTACAAACAAGGCACAATTCGACGCGGGATTTTCAGAAATATTCAAACTAAAAGACGATGATGTGCCGACTATATTGGATCCGACAGTAATGTCACAGCACACAAGTGTGAGTAACTGTTTTATTACGTCATCACTATTGCTTTGTCTCTTAAACAGATCATTTGATATTGAGTGTTTATGAGTCCATCTGTGAAGGACGTAGGCTGTCAAACATACACAAGTGTCAATCCTATCACAAGCCAATCAGAGTCCACAATCCGTCATGCCTATTCAAACAGATGAGGGGGGTCAAAACAGGAGAGAAAATAGCATATTACTTTTAAATTATGTTTTTTTTTTTTTTTAATCAAACATTATACATTGCCCTAAGGAAACAGTACAAACTAATTTAAAAAGGACCCCTTAATACACATTATATCATTTGAGAGGTAGTGGAAAGAGTCATGATGTTTTAGAAAAATAACATAATATCTTTAGTGATCATGCATTTCTGCTGCTTTGAATTGTTAATGAACTGGTGAAAGTGTGCATTTATGAAAGAGTCATTGAATTCAACTTTATTCAGCTGATCATTCAAAAACAAGTCGTATAAATGAGTCAATAAATCATTTCTTCAGTTGATTCAAATAATTATCTTACTCTCCATACATCATAATCTAAATGCAGAAAATTCAACAACCAAGTGAAAGATTAGACAGGCAGGCAGGCAGGCAGGCAGGCAGATAGATAGATAGATAGATGATAGATAGATAGACAGATAGATCAAAAGACTGCTTGTACTGTGTGAATAAATGAACGCATAAAATAATAAAATTCTCCTTCGAGTCTCTCAGGCAGAGAAAAGCAATTTGCCTCAATTGTAACAATAATTATATAATGAAATTGAAGTAGTTCAGTGAATCGTTCAGTGTTTCACATTTTCCTGATTAAAGCAACATGCGTTTTATTTTGGCTGATACCTTCAGAGCGGAGCGGCTGAGGAGGAGAGATCGCTTACACCCGTTTCATCTTCATTAAAGCGCTCATAAATAAGTTCAGCCTCCATCTGCTGTCGGAGGATTTCCAGCCTTTTCTCATCTGCGTATGAAACCCAACACATCATCCTACGGCAGAAAGCATTAATAACGCCTGTAACTTCATAAAACAAACTATCAATTAGCCGAGCACTCTCTCTCTCTCCTCTCGTATTTATTACAGTATGTGAGACTGTAAACGTAGAGCGAGGCTCTCAGCGACTGTAAGGATGATGAGTCTCTATAATGCCAGCGATCACATGCCGCTCTTCTCATCTAATATTCATGGCGTGGAGGAGGTTATTATAACTCACGGCCTTCCTGAGCCGCTCATCTCAGGCTGCGATCAAACAGAAATACTGCATTTACATTTAATGGAGTGTTAATGACAGTTATCTCAAGCGTTCTTCAAGAGTCCACACGTGTCTTGAGGATCAAATGGACAGAAGAACAGCATTCATGACTGATTTCCTCTGGATCCTCAAACCCATAATCGCCAATGAAAACCCATCCTGACGTCATCGCTCATCTCGACATACGAACGGACGCTGAACATCTGCTGTCTTTCAGCTCACTTCTGAACCACCAGCAGATGTGCAGCTTATTCTGATTGGTCAGGAAGAGACATTGAAAACAATTCGATAATAACACCACAAACTGATCAAACTCAACAAAACTGATCATGGAGCTCGTGCTACAAAGTTCCTCAGATAAAACTCTCTCTGATGTCACACACCTGGCAAATTATGGCAAATCCAATGACCAAAATATGCTCAAAAGTGGCATCCAGACACCTGGAAGAAACATGAAACAGCCGTGTTTCTTATATCCATGTATTTCAGACTGTTAAGGTCATTTATCAAAGTGCAACTAACTTTTAATGTGTACTGTTAACATTAGGTGCCATGTTATTCATGATGTTTTAAATGCATCATAACCTAACATAAATATTGCTTTTCCTGGCCAGAGATTGCAGATCAACTTTAACTCAAACTGTGGGTCATTCATGGACTGTTGAATACACCATTAAAATAAAATACAACCGTTTATCTGAAACAGACATTTTTTATTAGGTGAAATGCAATACATCTTAATTGAAATAAATATATAATATTAAATTAAATAAATTAAGAAAACATTTTAGCTAGTTGACTAGGGACCATTTCTCACTTTCTTTAGTTTAACTTGAGGTACTAAAATAATTAAAACTACAGCTGAAGTAAAAATGCATATTACATAATAAATATTACATAAAAATCACATTTGTGATCATGAGTGACCAAAATGATCATAGTTATCAATATTATCAATCAGAGTATAGTTCAAATCTGCTGGAAACGTTAAAAAAGTACTGATGCACACAATAAAATCATTTCAAGTTTTGTATTGACAAAAAGAAAAAATCACTACACAGCACTATGCACTTTTTGTTGGCATAAATATGCAAATGATAAAACGATAAAAGAAAAAAAGAAACATAAATCTAAAAAGTATTTAAACTATTAATGAAAACTGACAACAGTTAATTCAGCTGATCAATAACGTTTGCGTTCCACCATCAGAGCTTCTTAAAATCTCTTCTTTAACGAAACAAAAGCGGCTTCTCCATCTGAATGTGTGCAGCGTAAAGCCTGCAGCGTCTGTGTTTAATATCTCATCTAAATGATTTCTCTCTGGTTATATTTTAACACTCTCATCAGACTGGAGCTAATGAAGCTCTGCTTAATGTCCTGAACGCAGCTACGAGCGAACGCTGGCCTCAGCGAGAGGAACTCCACGCGACACGCAGCAGGTACGACACCGAACGTACAGTAATGAGAAATTAATGTCCTCACGCAGAGACGCCACGCGAATCTGCTCTACCCACGAACGTAGCTGAAAGCAATTAGCACGCTAAACTCACAATGAAAACTTAGCCAAGATGTTGGTGTTTCCAATGAAAACAACAGAGGAAGCATTCGTCATGCGGTCAGCAGCGCTGTAGAAAACACCCGCGATAACGGTTAGCACGATAACGTGCGGCTGGAGCTTCATCGACACCAAACCGAGCGAGTTCTTGTCGAGAATATTAATAAAGCTGTGTGAATGGGAAGCAATGGAGTGAAGAGCGACAGCATCAGCATCTCGCGCTGATTGATTGGTGATGCTTTATGAAGGCGCACGCTCGTTCCTCTCAAACGTTCCCTCGAGGTTCACACCGAACGCTCATTATTTCGGATTCTTTGAGGAGCGCGGACGATCACGGAAACTTCGATCTCTGCAAATGGAGCGCCGTCCCGCGAGTGTCACCCGCTGGAATACAGAAGGTATCTTCATCAGGACGAGGGCTTTTCAAACCTGTCCATCAAAGTGAAGGCTAACGATTTAATAAAACATACATCTCACCCCGGCTGGAGATTAATTAAACATAATGACCTTCAGAGAATACTCGTCAGAAACGACGTTAGGATTCAGTTTGACGAGCGAATCCCGACTGAAAACAGTGTTTTATTCAACGTGCAAGAACAACAGAACATCATTTGCCCCTCAATGAAACTATAAGATTAGGGGAGAGTGGAGACGGTTGCAACATTGCTTAGCTATTTCTTCAAGCAGGAATAAGATACAGAGATGATATTCATACTGCACACGCTTTATTGGCCTCTCATACCTCCTGGAAGAAATCAGCCACATGTGATCATTCCTTCTATCCAAAACCAATTTTTTGGTAAAAAGGTTTGCCATAAAATTACATAATTGTAATTTTATAATGATAATACTAATGAACCCCTTAAATAGTTAGGTATCTCTCCTTTTTTTAACTGAATAGGTTAAAAAAATACTTGCTACTTAATGTTTTTCATTTACTATTCTTTGTTTTGTTTTTACAGAAAATTTACCTTATTAAAGACTGTGACTGTGCACAAATAAAATAAAGAAATTGCAAAATTACATTTAAGAATGATTTAATTACATTTTATTGAATGTTGCAACATTTCACTGTCTATTTAAGTGTGAATTGTATGTATATTATCATCTGTACACGTTGCAGCAATATGGGTGAGTAGCTGACAGATGTGGCTTCATTGTATTACAATTTTGGCTTTCTAATACAAACAGTCTCTGAGAAACTAAAGGAAATGCAAAAAGTGTTGCAACCGTCCCCACTCTCCCCTATTACAACTAGACACACGTTCTTGCATTCAGAGGGAGTCTGAGGGATTTTCACCATGAGTTAGGCTACATGATAGATGTAGCATGAGAAGAAGTATTGTTATCTGTCAGTGTTATCTACAGCTTAAACGAAAACAAAATCCAGCAACAATAATAATAACCCTAATAAAAAATAAAATGACTAATTGAAGTCATTTTTATAAAAAAAATAAAATAAAAAAAACGTGAAAGAAAAAACGGCCATAAAAGAACCACAATCTGCTGCAGAGAGAGAGAGAGAGAGAGACTGCTGGGACGAGCGAAGAAAGAAAAGTTGATCAGAAGAAAATTAAACTGCACTGAACCTTGTAAACAAATATTTCAACAATGTTTAACTGACTTTACAAGCCGACAGGGTCAGTGTGCTGTGAAATAGTGCTGCAGCGTCGTCCGCAGACTTATTTTACGAGCCGGAGACTTCCAAAAAAAAAAAAAGAAAAAGAGAAAGAAAAAAGAAGCGGCCGCCGCTATGATGCGCCTCTGCAGGAACGGGCCGCACATTGCATTAGCAGCAGCGCTGCGGACAGACGCAAACCTGCAGTCAGAGTAGCGTTTACTGCCACAGTCATGATAAACTGTGCCGCGCTTCACCTTGAGCCGCCGTGACACACACACACACACACACACACACACACACACACACACACACACACACACACACACACACACACACACACACACACACACACACACACACTCACCGCCCGAATCCTGCGCGCTGATTGGTCAGACTGAGTGTCATTCACATAGCGCTGCAGGCGGGCGGTGTCGTCATGGCAACAGATCAGTGGCAGCACTGAACTACAGCACTACATACAGTCACTCAGCAGACGCTTCACAGTCCCACAATGCCATGCTTCTACAGCAGAGCCTTTGATTTACAGCATCAGAGAGACTCCACAGTCTCAACCAGTCAGACACGTGAGAGGAACATGACGTTTATCATCAGCTTCTGAAATGTGTTTCTGTATGTTTCCAGCTCACTCATGAAGACTTTATACAGGACTGAAATCAGTCAACAGATCAGTGAGCGGCGGGTCACACTGGTCTCAGACCTGCTGATCCTGCAAAGCTCAATCTATAGGCTGTATTGATCTGGGATTTGATTCAGGTGTAAATTGCATTTGATGGTGATTCAGGCTTTAGGACTTTAGTGCTCTATTAGCTTTGCAATGTAGGATGAGAAACAAACTAACGTCCTGTTCTGACAAAATAAAACACACTGTGAACCCTTAAAATAACATTTCATTCCTGAATAAGAATCATTCCTTTCTTTCAGAATGAATTTCAGTCATCAGTCAAACACATTCACTGTGTTCATATGCTACTTCAAACGTTTGTCAGTCAGATGTCATTTTCAAAGATATGAACACTTTTATTCATCGAGGACACATTAAACTTATCAGAACTGACAGGAAGGACATTTGTAATGTTTCAAAATATTTCTATTTCAAATAAATGCTGTTCTATCAAACTTTTTATTCACCTGTGAAATAAAATGTATGATGGTTTCCACCAAAATATTGGGCAGCACAACTGTTTTCAACATTTCTGAAGAATCATGTGGCAATGAAGACTGGAGTAATGATGAGGAAAATTCAGCTGCGTATCACAGCAATCAATTACAGTTTAACAGATATTCACATAAAAGAAAAATCTTGTTCCAATCTTTTGAGACACACAGACAGACAGTAATCTCAATCTTCTCAGAATTGTTCACATGTCTGTCACAAAGCTGTTTGTTCTGCAGCACTAAACGTCTGTTCATAAACACGAGTCTCTCTAAATGATTCCACTGAACCAGCATGAGCGTGTGGAGCGAATAAACAGCGCATGTCCTGCGGGGAGTGTGTGTGTGTGTGTAGGTCACCAGATCATGTGTGAGTCCAAGTCAAACCATCTGCTGTGCTTTCAGACGCTCTCTTCACTCGCGGCCCGACGGATCACCTGCGCAGATCAGAGCGAGCGCTCGCTGTGTGTGTTAATGCACTGCTGCTGGCCGGACGAGCGCATCCGGCCCCGAGCGCAGGTGAAGCCACCGGCAGCACCACCCACGCCGGCACCCGCCCACCGCTCGCTCCCTGCCCTCCCAACACACCCGCCCGCCCTGGCACAGAAACACACACACACACAAACACTCTCACTGTGTGCCAGAGGAACAGAGGCGGTGGCGTTCCTGCAGGAAACGGGATTATCTGGCGCTCTGGAGGGATTCGTCTCCACATGGCACCTTTGTCTCACAGAAAAACCTGTTTACATGCATCTCTGCTGCAAATATGAGGGAAATTAGCGATAGAAGACGCCTTTGAAGTGCTTCTGGCAGAGATTAGGACGGTTTTATTTCTCGGTCCAGTTTGTTTGTCATGAGCGTGAAACTCTCTGAATCTACCGCTGATGGAGACGGACATTTGCCCTTAACGAAACATTCACACACACCATTTATAGCCATACTTAGGCTGTCTGCTGGAGCTCACATGATCACATGACCATCATTCTCATTCTGACTTCATTTTGCTGCCTCCATCACAACCAGGAACATCTCTAGAAAATTGCTTTCTAGAAGCTTCATCATGTCTGTTTCTCTGCAGAGGAGCTGCCAAACTAAAGCCCCATGAAATATATTCTTTCCGTTTTATTTTTTTCTGGACTCTAATGCTTAAAGGGAAAGTGTAGTGTACTGGAACAGGAAAATTCTGTCATTTACTCGAGTTTCAAACCTGTAAGCTTATTTCTTCTTCTGAACAAAAAAAAAAAAAAAAAAAAAAGACATTTTAAAGGTGCTGGTAACCAAACATAAATGACTTACATTACTTTCATTGTGTGGGGGAAAAAAAAACATTACTATAGAAGTCAATGGCTACCAGCAAATGTTTGGCTACCAACAATCTTCAAAATATCCTCTTTTATCTCCAACAGAAGAAAGAAACTCACAAATTTATTAATAGAACTATTCCTTTAAAAAAAACATTTTAGTACAGTTTAATAATCAAAAAGCATGACTAATTATTTGAAATAATGAAACATAATTCAACAACCATTTCTTAAAACCTAACAAAAGTTAAATTTGAAGGCTCTGTGGTATTTTGACCGTCTGAATCGTCTAAATTTGCACTCACGTTTATGCTAACAACTTCTGAATGATAATGGCTTCATTACAACCTTCAGAAACAGCTAAAGACATGAAACACCAAACCACAGACACAATGTACACACTACTAACAGAAGAAGAGAAAAAATCGTTTCACTAGTTTCCAACAGCTTCTGTTCTGCTCTGATTTATTCTTCACATGCCCTTCTGAATGATAAACCGACTGTGTTTTTCATCCTTTCTAAGTTTTGCGTGGACAGGACATCTGCTAAACGATGTAAATGTCAGTATGAGAAAAGCACAGACTCCCTCGCAGTTCTGATCCATCCGAGCGGGTCAACGGGATTCAGACGGGCGCCAAGGGAGCCCGAGGTAAACGAATCGCTCAAAGATGACGTGAAGGAAAACATCAGAGCGAACAGCATTTACAGAGAACAACAGGCTGCCAGCAAACCACGGCCTCTCCCACAAAAACAAACGGCAACCAATGAATTATTGAGGGCTACCTGGAAAGAAGAAAGGAAGACTGAAATGATTCGTCTTTGAAAAACACAAATAGCCGGAGCCCTGAACGCCACACACGCTTATCTTCATCAAAGGGAAACGCAACGGGCTAACAAATACATATATCAAACAAAACACGTGTAGTGAAGAGACCCAGCCTGAGGGAAACACACCGCGGTAAATGAGACGTATCGCAGTAAATGCAGCTGTTAAACAGAAGCGCTCTGATTCTCTGAGGAAGGGAAACGCTTGCGGATGCGTTTGCTGAAACTCTAAACACAGACACGAGATTGAGTTTCTGAAATGTGTCAGAAGGCATTTAATAGTGCGGGTTAGTTAGTCCACAGGTTACTAACTACTCGATTAGTAAGGGAACGGAGGCCTGATACGGCCACAGGAAAGCGCAGCGGGAAACGAATGCTCACGGCACTTCTGACCTCAAACTTCCTTTCAGCAGAGGAAACGGTCTGAATCTCTTGACACTGACGACTGGGGAATATTAATGAGTTAATAAGCAGCAGGACTCGTGGGATACGGCGTGTGTGGGATCTTCTCGCTCCTCTCACACTCCGTGGTCTCATTGTCAGGGCAGGATAGTTTGACCACAAGGTCAGTGAGCTGCTAAATCCAATTAAATCCAATTACCCAGCAGCCCCTGCTCTGAAAGAAAGTTATATCTGTGTGCGGGTGTGGGCCGGCCGGACGTGTGTGTGTTTGTGTGTGTGTGTGATCCCAGCAGACCCGAATCTATCCCAGGTCATAAGAGGCTCAGAAACAGAGACAGAAACCTTGGAAAATCTAAGTCTGCTCTGACACACCAGGCCCGAACGAATGGAGCTCTGTGGAAAGGACACACTGACCTACTCAAACCAACAAACACAACACAGCGTGAGTCTGATCCTGGACGCCAGGAGAAACTGAGTGGGATCATCTGATGAGATACTAGAGGTGTATATTATAAATACAGTTTGTGAGTTATTTTTGTTATTGAAAATAAGAACAAAGATGCAAATAACATAATAGGACAATCATTTACATTTTTGGCACAGACAGCAGAAGGTTTACTGGGCTGCTGTCACTTTAATAATTTATTACATTTATATAACGCTATTCTGGGTACTCTGAGTGCTTTACATTGTGAGGGGGACCTCCTCAACCACCACCAATGTGCAGCATCCACCTGGATGATGCGACGGCAGCCATATGACGCCAGAACGCCCACCACACACCAGCTTATTGCTAGAAAGGAGTGATGAAGACAATCAGTATATGGGGATGATTAGGAGGCCATGAGGATGGACAGAGGCCAATTGGAAAATTTGGCCAGGATGCCGGGGTAACACCCCTATACCCTACACGCCGTAGAGTGAACCCATCCACCTCATCCACCCGCCTGACACTTCACCTGATGAACAGGCTTCAGCGTCGACCTCCACATGAGACGCGCTGAATGACATCACACACGTGACCAGATTCTAGACGGAAACTGCAGCAAAGAATGAAAACACATGTGATCTCAGAACAGACTGACGGCTGTCTGTTATTTCACGAGTTCACCTGCCCATTCAGTCCTGCTAGATAATGGTAAACAAACTTGGCTGGCTGTCCTTGAAGGAGGCTCGAACCCGAAGCTCGGCTTAAGCTCTGAGCTAGAAGCGTGAGGTCTGAATTGGTGGAAATCTTGTTATTTTCTCTTCATTTTAATGATCAATGCGTCCCGAGTCTCAAACATACCATCTGTCACCCTGTGGAGGAGCAGAAGTTACAGACTCCTGTGACCGTCTCAATAAACCTGCACATGTGTGTTACAGATCTCAGTCACCGCCACAATCCGCATGAGAAACACCAACCAGAGAGAGAGAGTGTGTGTGTGTGTGTGTGTGTGTGTGTGTGTGTGATTTCAGAGCTTACATCTGTGTCATAGCACAAGAATGTTTCTCTGGCCAGAATGTGTGTGTGTTTGAGTGTGTGTGTGTGTGTGTGTGTGTGTGTGTGTGTGTGTGTGTGTGTGTGTGTGTGTGTGTGTGTGGTCGCCTCTTATCGCTCTCTGCCAGACCCGCTCAGTGCACAAACACTCGTCTGCCCGCAGGCCGTCCATCACACACGCCTGGCGAAATGTCAGTGAGAGAGAGAGAGAGCAAGAGAGAGAGAAAGAAAGAGAAAGATAGAGAGAGCAGCTTCACCATCAGCTCTTATCACACCGTCACTCACCTGCACCAAACACAAAGCATGCTGGGAAACCAAACTCCTCCCTGTTCTCTCTCTCTCTCTCTGTCTATCAGTCTATTCTTCTGCTGGAGTGAAGTTGCTTTTATCCTGTAGATACGTGACCGTCCTTAATAATGACAGCTATACATGGCACCGATGACAGCAATGCCTTTTGGGAAATTATTCTCTCTTAAACTTTGCTTTTCTAGAATGTGTCTTAATTTTGATTCAATTTAATTATACTTTCATTTTAATTTAGTGATTTTAACCCTTACTTTAAAACACTAAGGCCCGGTTTCACAGACAGGGCTTAGACTAAACCAGGATTAGGTCATAGTAAGACATTTAAGTCATTTTTATAAACATGCTTGGAAAAAACATTACTGATGTACATCTTGAGACAAAACAAAGGCACTGATATATTTTAAGATCAATCAGTGCAATTTCATTGCAGTTCAAACAGCTCAGACTTACATTTTAGTCTAGAACTAGGCTTAAGCCTTGTCTGTGAAACCGGGGGTACGTGATCAATATTTGTTTTGTTTTAGACTGTAACGTTTATATTTTTCGCACATAATTCACTACATTTGTTTTTATTTGCCTTCAAACTGCACATTATTCAGAGGAAACACTGGGCAGGATGCAGAATGTGTTTTAAATAATGGTTTTGAATGAATTAAAACTTAATATGTAGTAATTATTGGAGTTTCCCATCAAATAAAACTACTGTTCAAAGCAATACTCAACAGATTAATCAAGAATAAGTGCATTAATCTCATTCTGTTTGACTGAGAGAAACTGACCTCAGGAGAGCAGAATCGTGTGTCTGTGCGGCTGTCTGTGTGTGGAGAGACAGAAGGAAACACTTGAGATCTGTAGTTATGGTCTTGTGTATGACGGAGATCATCATCATGTTCTGTCTGTCTGTCTGTCTCTCCGCTGACACTCATGAAGTGATGTTTGTCTGTAGTGTGCATGTGTGTATGTAGTGTGATATCAGGTTTGGTTGTGAATCTCGGTGAGTCACTGTGCTCATGTTCACAGCTGCACATCTGAACGAGAGGAAACGGAGCTCTTCAAACCCTCATGAGCCTCATTCAGTCCTTCAGTCCTAGAAACCATTGATGAACATCTCAACATCTGCCTCTCGTAAACCGCTGACGACAAACGGACAGAGACACACACATACCACAACTAATGATGATCATTTTGTCCTCTCAGAACACTGTTTAATGCACATATTTCAGTGTTTTTGTTCAGACTCTTGAATAATGGGACAGTTGGCATGTGTTTGTCTGTCAAATCATCTGTAATTATTAGAAAAACTCTGATGTGTTTCTGTTGTGTTACTGTTTCAGATAAACTTACTGCACACATCACACGGATCTTCACTGCAATCAGACTACAGCGGAGCGACTACATGATGACATTTGACTGAAGAAACACATTTACGAGTCTGTATGCGCGTTAAACGCTTCTCAATTGAGCTTTCATTCAATTTTACAAACGGAGGGACGAGACAAAGTTATATTTTGCGGCGTCTGACAGCGTCACACATGCTCAAACAGCCGTCTGCTCCCTGAGAAACACTTCCCATGATTCCAAACGACTGCAGAGAGAGAGCGAGAGAGAAAGAGAGACGGGGAATATACAGCTGAATGTTGGCAACAGTGCTGCTAAAATTCAACACGCAAAAACCTCAGGAAACCTGATCAGTGCCACTGCAGAACATCAAACACGTTCTATAGCAGCCATAATGAACACTGATCCAGAGATCCTCACCAAACACCAGCTGACAAACGGCCATAATGTGCCACATCACAACCCTCATTAACTGACAATCAGCGTGTGTTTGAGACGCTCCCGTGTCCAGATCGCAGTGAACGGATGAGAACACGCATCCGAATGAGTACAAACACGACAGATGCGCACCTGCAAATACCTCCGGGAAAAAATGAGATGATAAAACAGACTCATGAACTTATTTTCTGGCCAAATGACATCATTTGAGTCTGTCTTTGAGTCTGTCTAAAGTGTTTGCCATGTCTCACATTATTAACATTTAAAATTTATGCAAATACTCATTTAATATTTCAGGAACATTTATCTTCATTTTTTACATGTAACTGTATCATTTCCCTCATATTTCCTGACATTATTAGTGTAATCCAGCAGATGTGTCTCACATATGTTTGTGATGAATATTTCAGCTCTTTAATGTTTCAGTGTGAGCGTCCAGCGTTACGGGTCATTAAATGTGCTCAGAAAATGACTATAATCACTGCAATCTTGTCATCCAAACATTCACAGGAATACGTGCCATGATACTTGTGTGCAGTCAGAGACACGACAACGTGACTTTATAACGTCAAAAATAAAGGGTACAGAAAACTGCTGTAAGAAACATATGAAGTGCATCAGATTGGGGAATCAAATGGATTTCCCCCAATAATAAATCAACAAATGTAAAAAATAAATAGCTTCAAACTAAAGAGATTTTCATGCAGAACACAGACATATATTATCAAAAAGTAACTTATTTTTATTTACTGCATGTTGATCACTGCCTGAGTTTAGCTGTTATTTATTAACAAAATAATAGTGCATGTTTAGAAATGAAATGTCAATGGTTTCATGCACATTTAAAGCAGGACGTGAGGTATTAAGAGCATAAGACGGGTTTACAAGCTGTGGTTTCTGACTGCCTCTCCTGTGTTTGATCAGAGTGTCTCTCGCCCACACTGTGAGTCAGTGAGTGACTGACTGATTCACTCATAATCCAGTTCAAAACCATCAGAAACCTTCCGCTGGACTCTGAGAATGAGAAATAAATGAGTCACGAACTGCAGAGTTTCTAATCTGCGCTTTATTCCGTTTACAGAAAAACACAGCAGCTCTGCGTTAAACTGAACGAACACTGACGTTGCAGCGGCGTCCTCCACACGGGACACGAAACACGCCCATGAACCGACAGACGCACCGCGACACGCGTGTAGGAGGAAGTGACCTCAGAAACCGCCGCTGCGCTTCCTGAGCAGAGATCAATAATACTGAGAAACTCAATCAATGATTCACTTCAGCACACGGACATGATCTAAACCTGGAAAAATATACCCTTCACAAATGAGCTGAAAATCATTTATTTAACCAATGGCTCCATTAACATCATGATCTAAGCCTCACTGTTTCAGATAAATGCAAACAATCCAAGTATGCATGAATATAAAGACTTTGACTGAAGCAGAAATCCAGCTTTCATTACGTTAAAAATAAAACAAAAACAGCTCCATGTTCAATTCATCTGCTGTCATAAACCCTTCATCTGAACGAGGCCTGTAGAGTTTATTTGTGACGCGCTCTCAGTCTAGCGTGATCGAGGCCGAAGCGTGTAAACAGTGACATACACGCGTGTGTGATGAGAAACCGCAGGCTTCAAATCAATATTACTCAGCGCAGTCTTATCAAAGACAGCAGCTCGACATCCGCCGCGGGCGACACGCGCCGCAAACGCTCTTCACGCCTGGAGATCTTTCTTCAGCGGCGACACACACGGGAACCTTTAGAGCCGCCTTTCTGCTGCTTCTCTCGCGCCTGTATTAAACCTGTGAAGAAAACACGGATATTCACCAACAAGAGTGTCGACGCCTGAATGACAGAAAGAGTATTGAGGATCAAAAAACAACATGTGTGGACTCACTGTTTCCTTCACTGGATTACAAAACACACATCTAAACGTCCCTTTCAGTCCAAAAGGAGCAAATAATGACACTGAACTGTGAGGTGTGTCCGGACTATAAACTTGTGTTATAGATGATCTGTAATGATGTGTTTCTGCGGAACACTACAGTTCCCATCATGCACCTCTCTGCACCTGTCTGCCTGCAGGATCTACAGACAACAGCACAAAGAGCGAGAGAGAGACAGCTGTGTGTGTGTCTCATGAGAAAAGTACTTTAATAAACACACTCAATAATGTCTTAAACACAGCTGTAGAAACGCAGTGCGGTCTGTGTGAGGACAATAAATATCATTAGATTCATATATTCTTACATTACATTAGATCATAACTGGCTCTGATTCAGTTCAAGCGTTTAGATTTGAATTGATTTGGTCTCGTCTCACAAGAAGTTCAAAACTACTGGAACCAAATGATTTGTGAATCGATTAAAACGTTTCTCAAACATTTTTTTCTGCTTATATATTCTGGAATTTACTCGATTACAATGCAAATTCAACTGCTAACAGCATTCTGGGAGATCAAGTGTTCTTCTACACCGGTCTATAGATTTATGAACTATGATTAGGTATAGAAAATCTGTGGCTGATTTCAGAAAGATCGGTTTGTCCGTAAGGCTGCCAATCCAAAAACTGCCCTGATAAAATGTTTGATTTTCTGTTTATTTGACCTCTAATTTATTAGTAGGCTACATACACTACCATTAAAAGTTTGTCAGTCAGCAAATGTTTTTTTTTCTTACTTCTGTCTTTTCTTACTATTTACTTCTGTTCATCAAGGAAGGACACATTCAATTGATCAAAAAGACATTTATAGTGTTACAAAACATTTCTATTTTAAATAAATTCCGTTTTGAACTTTTTATAAAAGGGTAAAAAATAATTTAAATGGGTAACATTTTACAGTAAGTTCCCATTTGTTAACATTACCACTACTACATTAGTTAACATCAACTTACATGAGCAATTCTTATTCATCTTAATTGACACAAACTTCAACATAGTGTTGGCCGATATGCTCAATTTTCATATCGCCCTATCGTCAGCCTGAGAGATCGCCGATACACGATACTATCGTGCTAATTTAATTAATTATCTATGTACTAAATTCCTTATTCGTTTTGTAAAGGTAGACTTTTCTCTTGACATATGATTAAGTTGTGCATGTACTGAGCGCTGACTGTAGATCTGCCGGAGTTGTTCAAGTTACTTTCGGTTTCATTCTCTGCTATCGTCAGTGAGTGAGTTGTAAATGTGCGTGCCAGAATGTAAATGAATGAATCTTTCTTTACCCGTCATATTGCTATAATGTTACCGCTGTATGTCTGACCGTTATCATGAGGGTGATGTTGTAGTTCAGTTCATATTGAATGCGGAGAAGTGATGCGCGTGTAATTCACGTGCGTATGTTTAGCGCCATCTGATCGCATCGTAACTCTAATTAACGCCTATAGACGTTACTGAGATGAATGTTTATGTTTACTATATACAGACTGATTATGATACATCGTAATTAATTCAGCCTGAACCAGGTTTTACTACCTCTGTTATCCTAATGACTGCAATGCAAATATAATATAACACTCCCTTTAGAATCAGTGAATCTACCACCGTACTGTATGATGAAAATCTCCCATTCTCACTGCACGAGGTGTGTTAAGGCGCTGTGGCCTCTCTATGCGTGTGTTTATACCGCGGCAAGTTTCTGAAGCATCCTAGAACAGACTCTCTGTGCTGCATTGCTAAAGTTAAGTTCTTTGTTGACGGATAATAATAATAATCGTCTAACTATCGTCAAAGGCATCAGCAACAGGCGATATCTCTGACTATCGTCGATACACGATACTATCGTCTATCGGCACAACCCTACTTCAACATTCACAGAGAGACTTTCAACAACATAAAAAAACAAACACAAAAACTGTAAATTGTGTAAATTCTGGTACAGAAATTTAAACTGTAATTCTGCCCTCTGTATACC
The DNA here is from genome assembly GCF_049309525.1 of Garra rufa. NCBI lineage: Eukaryota > Metazoa > Chordata > Actinopteri > Cypriniformes > Cyprinidae > Garra > Garra rufa. The sequence goes on from NC_133363.1 coordinate 66,595,105, forward strand.
ATCTCAAAACTCAGTTTATTCTGGGCATTTTCAACAGAGTTTTGAATGGAGCTCAACACTGATCAGATGTGAGATTATTAGCGGTTCAGTCAAAGCCCTGCTTAAAGGTGCCATAGAATGCACTGATACAATATTTTAAATTGTTCTCTGATATCTACATAGAAGGTATATTGCATAGGAAAGGGCAAAAATCCCTTTCCTATGCCTAGGATTTGTCCCTAGAATGTAACAGTCTGTTATTACCTTTTTGGAAGGTTCATGAATAATAATGATGAGCTCTGCTCAGATTGGCTGGGTTTGGCTATTAACAGTTATGGGAATAACAGCACTATAAATAAACAGCGTTACTAATGGCGATACTTTTTTTCAGTAACGAGTAATCAAACGAATTACTGTTTCCCCCGTTACAACGGATTACCGTTACTGACAATAAAATGCGCGTTACTATAACTGAGAACACTGAAGCGGTTTTCATGCAAGCAGCGTCTCTCTCAGACATAGGACCTCTCTTTCTCTGGGGTGTGTGTGTTTGTGTGTTCGGGGCCGGGGCTGGACACACCAGTGATGATGATTGGTGTGACTGTAAACGTGGTGTAACTGAGAACGCGATGATTGGCTTAGATAGAGTACATTTCCATTGTTTGCCAATCAGAGGCAGAGTAGTGCGGGTGCACACGCACGGTCAGTCGCACACACCAACATCCAGGAGTCACAACGATGGCAAGTCCAACAACGTAGCTTTCGCAAACTGGTATAAGCACTACTTTTCCCTCGTTGAGGTGAAAGGCAAAAATGTTTATGTAACGTGCAACTTATGCCCAGGAAAAAAAGAGTCTCTCTGCATCGGTCTGTGCAATAAATATTTAAAGTTCTAAACCATCTATTGTGCTTTATTGTTCCACTATAGCCGGGGTCGTACAGACAGACGTAGCTTTCAATGAGTGAAAAACGTTGATAGAAAAACGCATTATGTTGGGGTTACGTCACAAAATATTGTAAATATATTTTTTATACTGCATTTTTATACATATTTATGTTTTAAACCATGAAGGTGAGCCATTGGATATTACACAAGCAAAGCAAAAACTGCGCAATATGTTAAAGTGAAAGTAAAAACAGCGCTTTCAGCATCTGATGTGCACATTCTCTCAGAGACGATGATTGACGAATACTACTTCATATGCTGATATTAATTTACTTAATATTTAGGCTACTTAATTTACCCTAATATTTCTCTTGTGCGCCAAACATAGTAGGGAAAAATAAAAAGAAACGTATTTTGTGTAGGCTAAGGGTTGTTTTTGAAAGTCAGTGTTTAAAATAAAGCTCTTAATTTTCATTGATGACTGCAGAATTATTAGGGGTTAAGAAAGTCTTAATTATGATTTCAGGTTGTCTTAAATGTGGGGACTAAAAGGCAAGAATTGCGATGAAATTTTGTAAGGCTATCCATTGAATAAATATGAGCGCTGCACGTTTGAAAGTCAGCTGCGGCGCTGCTTTGTGAACCATTCTGATAGCGCCTCCTGCTGGAAGAGAATGATCTGACATTTTTAATCAGCTTGTTCGTCTGCTGTTGTCAAAAAGACCAATGTAAAAAAAAAAAATCAATCCATGGTTTTAAGCACGTACAGTTGTAAATGTAAACTGATGAATCGACAAGATCATGTGTTATACAAATTTAAATTAAGGCAGTAAATATATGTTAATTAACTGTTATGTGTTCAAACTGGACGGCCTCCACCCAAACAAACTTGGTGCGAGAGTGCTAAAGGACAATATCTATTTTTCACTCCGACATCCATCAGTGGAATGTGCCAGTCTACCCAACATGAATGGCACACACACACTTGGACAATGTATGCGTGACGACAGGACATCTTATCAGCTTCAGAGTCATCATATGGTCAACACAACCCACAAGGACACTGACAACACCACACAGCCACAACATGCACTGCTCATGGACACTTTCCTGGCTGAGTCCTGCCCACAGAGCTCATCACAGACAGACTGTGACGTACTGCAACAGCTCCAAGACTCAGCACCGAAGGACGACTTTCTGGTAAACAGCCAGGGAAGCCAGGACAACAACATTTTTCAGCCACCGGAAACACCAGAGCCAGAGCGCCATTCACCAGACACATTATCCCTCTCTCCAGCACCTCCACTTCTAAGCTTCTCACAGAAAATGGAGGAACTGGTATATGCTGGAACCAGACTCTCCCACTCTTTTGCTGCAAGCCCCCAGTTATCAACTAAAAAACGGCGGGCACCACAACCACCAAAACCTGTGGGTCCAGCTCACCCTCCTCCTCCTCCTGTGAGAGCTCTCCGGCCGCTGCCACAACGTCAGGGCCCAAACCCTCCTCCGTCTGCTGTGAGTGAACCAAAAACAACTGATAACAGCTCTCAGTGATATGTGTCGGGTCCCCGCTATGATAACAGCAACACTCAGCAATGTTTACATAACAAGCGGGAACCAGTGTGCATGTAGTTTTCCCTATTTCTGTTTTAATATGTGATAGAAAGTCTAAGGCCATCCCAAGCCGTCCGGTTGACCCATCTAATCTGAGGCCTATTCTGAATCAAACTAAGATTGCTCTAGAGACAAAAAGTAATGCCATCAAGCTAGCATTTTTAAACATTCGCTCACTAAAAAATAAATCACTTCTGGGGCCTCATTTATAAAGACTTGCGTAGAAACCATCCTTGATTTTATCTAAGAACTTTTCTGATTTGATCGTAAGAGCGATTCAGAGAAACGAACGTACCACGAAATCCATTCGTACGCCAGTCATTCGGTTATAAATCACAAATGATCGTGGAATTGTGTGCAGCTGAATGTTCCGCCGTCAAAACGCCGCTGCTTAATTAATTAACATTTAAAATGAGCTCATTCCTAAAGCAGAAACTCTGTGACAATGGCAAGTAAAAAGGAGCGCAAGAAATCAAATTATAGTGAGGCTGAACTATCTGCAATACCAGGCATTACCACAAGGAAACGGTCGTACGCCAAGCTGGAATCTGACGTGGAGATAAGTACTTTTCCACGTCAAAGACGGTTTTTATAAATCTGTACTTTGACGTGGATTTGATCGTACGAACACTCTAAGATCAAATCAGTGCGTAAGAAAGTTTTATAAATGAGGCCCCTGATCAATGATTTTATAACCACAAACAACCTGGATTTTATGTTTCTAAATGAAACATGGCTAGAAGACAGCAACAGTCCTCAATGAAGCAGCCCCTCCTAACTTTACTTTCATGAGTGTCTGCAGAGCTGTTAGGAGAGGTGGTGGTGTAGCAGCTCTTTTTAAAGATGTCTATCAATGCAAGCAAGTGTCATTTGGTCAGTACATGTCTTTTGAATATCTAGGGATTATGCTGAAAGGTGCTCCACGCATTCTATTTATCATTATTTACAGGCCCCCAAAATACTCTCCAGCCTTTGTTGAGGAGTTCACAGAACTGCTATCAATGATTTGTTCAGAGTTTGACTGTTTTGCTATTGCAGGGGATTTTAATGTTCACATAGAAAATGCAGAAATCAAAACCACAAAAGAAATTATAACGGTTTTGAACACTTTTGACCTGATTCAGCATGTGCATGGGCCTACACACAATCGTGGACACACTCTTGATTTACTCATCAGTGAGGGTCTAAACATTTCATCCACTCTTATCAAGGATGTAGCACTATCTGATCACTTCTGTATTTTCTTTGATATATTGATCTCTGCTCCTAATGAATCTAGATCTGTCTCTGTCAGAAAGAGATGCATTAATGATAACACTAGTGTGCTATTTATGAAGGCTATATCTTCAATGCCAAGCATTTCTGCAGACTCTGTTGATCTTCTCCTGGAGTCCTTTGACTCAAAAGTTAAGAATGTCATTGATGACATCGCACCTGTAAGAGAAAATCAACAGCAGTACAGAGTATGAAAAGACAATGCAGAAAAGCTGAGCGGATGTGGCGGAAGACGAAACTCGAAATTCACGATAGCATCTATAAAGACAGCCTTCATGCTTTCAATGCTGAACTAGGTAAAGCTAGACAAATGTTCTTCTCAAACCTTATAAACAGGAACTTAAACAACACTCGCACTCTTTTTGCTACCGTTGAGAGACTGACAAACCCCCCTAGTCAGATTCCTAGTGAACTGCTCTCTGACAGCAAGTGCGATGAGTTTGCTTCCTTCTTTTCTGAGAAGATCAATAATATCAGAAAGACAATTAGCACACCCTCAAGTTATGCAGAGGTCAGACAGATTCAACCGCAATTTCAAAAAGAAGTCATTATGTCTACTTTTGAAGCAATCGATAGCAACATTTTGGAAGAAACAGTACAGCACCTCAAATCGTCAACGCCCCCTTGACACACTTCCCACATCTTTTTTTCAAAAGTGTGCTTAACTGTTTAGAAGCAGATCTCTTAGAAGTGGTGAACACCTCACTTCTTTCTGGGACTTTTCCAAACTCCCTGAAAACTGCAGCTGTTAAGCCCCTTCTGAAAAAGAGAAATCTTGATAACACCATACTGAGCAACTATAGACCAATATCAAATCTTCCTTTCATAGGCAAGATTATTGAAAAGGTTGTTTTCAATCAGCTGAATCACTACATAATCTCAAATGGATACCTGGACCATTTCCAATCTGGCTTCAGACAACATCATAGCACAGAGACAGCGCTCATAAAGATAATAAATGATATTCGCCTAAATTCAGATTCTGGCAAAATATCAGTGCTGGTATTACTAGATCTCAGTGCTGCGTTCGACACTGTCGATCATAACATTCTTTTAGATAGACTGGAAAACTGGGTCAGGCTTTCTGGGATGGTTCTCAAATGGTTCAGAAGGTTATTTGGTTATTTAGAAGGGAGAGGTTATTACGTAAGTATAGGAGAGCATAAGTCTAAGTGGACGTCCATGACATGCGGAGTCCCACAAGGCTCAATTCTGGCGCCGCTGTTGTTCAGCCTGTATATGCTCCCACTAAGTCAAATAATGAGAAAGAACCAAATAGCATATCACAGCTATGCAGATGATACCCAGATTTACCTAGCCTTATCGCCAAATGACTACAGCCCCATTGACTCTCTCTGCCAACGCATTGATGAAATGAACAGTTGGATGTGCCAAAACTTTTTACAGTTAAACAAGGAGAAAACGGAAGTCATTGCATTTGGAAACAAAGATGAAGTTCATAAGGTAAATGCGTACCTTGACACTAGGGGTCAAAAAACAAAAAATCAAGTCAAGAATCTGGGTGTGATTCTGGAGTCAGACCTCAGTTTCAGTAGTCATGTTAAAGCAGTAACTAAATCAGCATACTATCATCTTAAAAACATTGCAAGAATTAGATGTTTTGTTTCCCGTCAAGATTTGGAGAAACTTGTTCATGCCTTTATCAGCAGCAGGGTGGACTATTGTAATGGTCTCCTCACCGGCCTTCCCAAGAAGACCATTAGACAGCTGCAGCTCATACAGAACACTGCTGCCAGGATTCTGACTAGAACCAAAAAATCAGAGCATATTACACCAGTCCTCAGGTCCTTACACTAGCTTCCAGTTATGTTTAGGATAGATTTTAAAGTACTTTTACTTGTTTATAAAGCACTCAATGGCCTAGGACCTACATACATTGCAGATATGCTCACTGAATATAAACCTCAGATCACTAGGATCGAGTCAGTTAGTAATATCAAGGGTTCACACAAAACAAGGGGAATCTGCTTTTAGCCATTATGCCGCCCGCAGTTGGAATCAGCTTCCAGAAGAGATCAGATGTGCTAATACATTAGCCACATTTAAACGCAGACTCAAAACTCATCTGTTCAGTTGTGCATTTATTGAATGAGCACTGTGCTACGTCCGAACAGATTGCATTACTTTATGTATAATCATTTTACTGTATTAATTAATTTTAAATCATTTTTTTTAAATCATCTTAAATGTTCCTAAATTTTGTTTTTATTGTTGTGATTATTATAAATTTGTATGATTTTTATGCTATTATGATTTTAATTCCTTTTATGTACAGCACTTTGAATTACCATTGTGTATGAAATGTGCTATATAAATAAACTTGCCTTGCCTTGCCTTGCCTTAATTAATATAATACTTGATTGACAATAATTGTTTAAATTAATATAAGAATTGATCCTTTTGATTCTTGAAGGCTGGAATGTGAAGTTTATAATTTAAGAAATCTTTTTTGTTTTGTGAAACCTGCATCTGAATTGTAAATCATGTTTTTTACAGTCATTTTAATTATTTATATATTTCTTAATTTATTTTTTGTTCAGGTCTTTAAAAATGTATTTAAATGTCTAGAATTTAAGATAAAATATGCTGCAGATACCCTGGTCTTGCAAAAACCATAAATAGTTTTTTATATTTAATTGTCTGGACCTCGGCTGGTGAGCAGGGTTCATTACTGGACCTCAAGCCGTTTCAGTTGAAGACCCCTGCACTATAGTAATGATAATATTTATAATAATATGTTGAATTTGATAGTTGTCTCTGACGTTGTCCCACAACGACTTTAAAATAGTGTAGATTAGTGTACAATGTTTTATATTTATTTTATAGTTATATTAGATTTTTTTTTAAAGTAATGAAATAGTTACTTTGCCTGGTAATTAGTTACTTTTATAATGATGTAACTCAGTTACTAACTCAGTTACTATTTGCGAGAAGTAACTAGTAACTATAACTAATTACTTTTTAAAGGTACGTTCCCAACACTGGCTATTAATATGCGGGTCATTGAAACTGCCTTTTTGAATGCACGATCATTTTACTTTCACTTTTGAGATTGGCGATTGTACATACTCTGTGTAACGTTATACTACAGCGGCAGTACTTACCACATATTTTACAAGTTTAGATGCTGTCAGCAGTGATCAGGATCTGCAAATCATTCGCCATCATCCGCACAGTCATCTCTCCTTACTCTGTTTATGTGGTAAGTGAAATCTTATTTACTGCAACGTAACAGACTACCGCTAGCAAGAAGCTAACCGTGTCCCTTTAGTGGCTCACCTTATTTTATTAGAACGTGTTATTTGTTTCCTGTGCCTTTCTGAATACAGACAACAACCCATCCCTGCACTTAACATCTCCTGCACAACCTGGAACATAACATTTATTTCCATTATCTGCCATTTTTGCTATTGTCCTCGCTTTGTTTTTTCACAATAGCCCACCTGCAGAACTTCTGATGCTATGCAAAAGTTGGGGGCGTAACTATTAATGATTGCAACTCTTACGTCATAGTCTGTGTTATGTTAGGATTTACCTATTTTTCAGTGGTCTTTTGCAAACACCATATTTATATAAGAAGGAGGAAACGATGGTGTTTAAGACTCACAGTAGGTCATGTCCATGTACTGAACTGTTATTATTCAACTATGCCAAGGCAAATACAGTTTTCCATTCTATGGCACCTTTAAACACTACTCAAATATTACACTAAGAATGTGTGTGTGTGTCATGCAGCATTTTTAAGTACAGTATGCAGTGTGTAGTGTGCAGACAAGTAGTATATATTGTTCAGTATGCAGTGTGTAGTGTGCAGTCATGTAGTATATATTGTTCAGTATGCAGTGTGTAGTGTGCAGTCAAGTAGTATATATTGTTCAGTATGCAGTGTGTAGTGTGCAGTCATGTAGTATATAGTGTTCAGTATGCAGTGTGTAGTGTGCAGTCATGTAGTATATATTGTTCAGTATGCAGTGTGTAGTGTGCAGTCATGTAGTATATATTGTTTAGTGTGCAGTCATGTAGTATATATTGTTCAGTATGCAGTGTGTAGTGTGCAGTCATGTAGTATATATTGTTCAGTATGCAGTGTGTAGTGTGCAGACAAGTAGTATATATTGTTCAGTATGCAGTGTGTAGTGTGCAGTCATGTAGTATATAGTGTTCAGTATGCAGTGTGTAGTGTGCAGTCATGTAGTATATAGTGTTCAGTATGCAGTGTGTAGTGTGCAGTCATGTAGTAAATATTGTTCAGTATGCAGTGTGTAGTGTGCAGTCAAGTAGTATATATTGTTCAGTATGCAGTGTGTAGTGTGCAGACAAGTAGTATATATTGTTCAGTATGCAGTGTGTAGTGTGCAGTCATGTAGTATATATTGTTCAGTATGCAGTGTGTAGTGTGCAGTCAAGTAGTATATATTGTTCAGTATGCAGTGTGTAGTGTGCAGTCATGTAGTATATAGTGTTCAGTATGCAGTGTGTAGTGTGCAGTCATGTAGTATATAGTGTTCAGTATGCAGTGTGCAGTCAAGTAGTATATATTGTTCAGTATGCAGTGTGTAGTGTGCAGTCAAGTAGTATATATTGTTCAGTATGCAGTGTGTAGTGTGCAGTCATGTAGTATATAGTGTTCAGTATGCAGTCAAGTAGTATATATTGTTCAGTATGCAGTGTGTAGTGTGCAGTCAAGTAGTATATATTGTTCAGTATGCAGTGTGTAGTGTGCAGTCAAGTAGTATATATTGTTCAGTATGCAGTGTGTAGTGTGCAGTCATGCAGTATATAGTGATATAGTGTTCAGTATGCAGTGTGTAGTGTGCAGTCATATAGTATGTAGTGTTCAGTATGTAGTGTGCTAGTATTCCATACGATTCTCCACATACTCCAGTGGGACCAAAACAAGCCGTTAATTAAAGCCAAGATCCACCGATTTATCCACTCGTTCCTCTGTCTGTTGTCTAACGAGAGATCTCCATATCTCCAAACACGCTGTGAGTGTTTGAGAGAGTGTGTGTGTGTGTGTGTGTGTGTGTGTGTGTGTGTGTGAGTGTGAGTGTGAGAGAGTGTGTGTGTACCTGGTATTCATCACGTTGTGGGGACATTTGGTCCCCACAACGTGATGAATACCAGGTACACACACACACACACACACACACACACACACACACACACACACACACACACAGCACCTGCCCATCTCAGGGTCCAGATGGTGTGTAAGCGCTTCTGTCTGAATCTCAAAGCATTCATCCACTTAAAATCACAAACCACTTCAGTCTCACTCACAGATTCGAAGAAACTAGACTCAGATCAGGTGTTTTTCAGCTGCAGACTGTAAAATGCCCTTGCATTATATAACAAAATAATGAACCAAGTGGCATTTATTTTAAAGAAATATATGATGAGTGCACTTTTCAGTAACAAAACATCATGAACTTCAGTCAGTTTGATGAAGTACATTAGTGGCTCCTCTGCTAGGAAACCTTGAGGAGATCTGACTCCACTCATCCATGAAAATCACCTCCAGATCAGCTGATTTAAGGAGCGAGAAAAAAAGTGAAGTTAGTGGAGAGAAAAGCTCCAGCATCACTTCAGCACAAAAGCCACATGTTTTGATATTTTACATCTAATGCAACAAAATTCATACATGCTGATGAGTGACTTGAGTTTCTAAATACTGTATACGTGTGTGTTTTCCTTTCTACAGTACATTCAGAAGAGGATGAGATTTCAATAAAGTGCTCATTCATTTCTACTCGTGAAGACAGACATTTCTACAGACTTTCCTCACCTTTACTCTCAATAAGACGCTTCAAGTGCAGCAGCAGCAGCGCTCGAACACACACGCGCACAGACGTGTCACTCGGTCATTACATCACAGGATGGAGACGTGTCATTTCCTGCTGCAGGTCGTCACATGACATGTTTGCCCACACTGAAGCGTTCCAAAGGTCAGAGCAATTACAGCGAGCGCATGACATTTACACGGAGGACGAGTCACTTTAAAACCATCATAAAGTACGTGTGAAAAGCTTTTCAGTGTGACGGATTGAGGAGTTTCATCAGAGAGACACGTGGGTAATTCAGGCATTCATCGCTCCAGACGCGCGTGATGACTGTGAATGAACACACATTCAATGCTTTAACACAACAAAACTGTCTGAAAATCACCACTGCCAGTCTGACCGGCTGCTTGACTCAAAAACCTGCTTTATTAAAGTACTAAAGCTTTACAGACTTTAGAGTATGACTTTATTGCGAAGCTGCTTTGAATCAATATGTGTTGTGAACAGGGTTATTAAAGTTAACTGAAACATTTTCATTACTTGAAATAAAATAAACTTTACTCAAATCAAACAAATAATACAAAATTCAGTCCTGTCGCAGACTCTGGCTCCAAACGAATCTCTACTGCGCAGACTCTAGCTCCAAATGACGTTATTTCCCCCTAGATGGCAGCGGCCATATTGAGACGTATTGGCCTTTACTTTTCTACAGTGAAATGAAGCGGAGACGCATCGTCCATCTTTTTTTACAGTCTATGGTGTATATAAGCAGCAGACACTGCACCGTCCCAGCCACAATTCTTACGACATCTCTCCCCTTCTCCTCCTCCTCCTCCTCCACAGCATACAATCATTGGGGATTGGTTTACCATTATCTAGCAGGACTGAACAAGTTGGTGAACTTCTGAAACTACATTTTAACAGAAATGTGACTTCTTTTTTTCACACACAGATTTGATCTGATTTACTTTCTCATTAATATCTTTAAAATAACAGGCAACCATACACCACATCCATCCCATAATTACACAAAAGCTATTAGTAAGGTTTTAGGAGTTTTCAGCAGAGGGATACATATTTCCAGTAGTATAAACATGTAAAAACAGGAACATAGCAGAAGAAAAAGGCACGAAACTGAAATAAGAACAGAAAAACCCAGCAGATCCACCAGAATCCCCTGAGAAAGTACATATGACTGACTGCAGATCAGCGCTGAGGGACACTGCTGAGATCTGAACCTGTCACCTTTAGGTTCCTCACACACACACAACTCTGTATATCTGTCTTTGTGAGGACATGATGCAATCTCTAGCCATCAGAACTAAGTGCCTCACCCAAACCCTAACCCTAAACCTAACCTTTACCCAATTATAACCTGATCCCTAAAACCAAGTCTTGACCTCTTCATGTGTCTCCTGTGTTTCTGAAACTTCATTCTGTCTCTGGTCACGCTGGTTAAAGGTGCGTATGGATGAACAGCAACAAGAGAAAGACAACAGCTAAAAATCCATAAAGAGAAATTGAAGAATACAGACATTAAACCGAGACTGAACTGCATTAGCCCATTATGGTGCAGAAGTGCATTATGGGAAGATAAAACAGGTAAATACGAGTGAATCCAGTCACGAATGGACAACAACTTCAAGGTTTCAATTATTATTTCTGCAGGTAAGTATTTTAAGTGCCACTTACACGAGTTATTAAAGATACGTTAGGGCTGCTCGACTTTGGCAAAAATCATAATCACGATAATTTTGGTCAATACTGTAATCACGATTATTTAACACGATTATGACAGGGTCCAAAACGTTATATTAGTGATTAATTTAAAGATAGCAATACAGCAGAAAAAAAAAGATACAAATAAAAAAAAAATACTGAATACTTTTATTCAGTCTAAAGTAGTCTAACAATACTACAGAAACTGAATGTAATTATTTGAATGCAAAATAAAACAGTGTCTTCACTGTAATAGTTAAACATGCTTTGTTTCCTTCATTCAAGAGCAGTGGGTGATTTTTCTCTTTATATTTTTAGATTTTATTAACAATAAGCACAGAGACGGCAGAAGAAATATTATTTGTTGCCGCTCTAATAGCCACACGGATCCAATATACTGTTACACACGGATTTTCATTCTCAACTGTTTATGATCATTTAAGACATAACTGACAAGGGTTTACATGAATAATCACGAAGTGCCTCATTTTGAAATATTTTTGTGTGTATTTGAGCGTTTAGGCGCACATTGAACTAAAAGATAACTTTACATGTCCGTGTTCTGCTCCGTCTCTGAGAGCAAACACAGAACAGCGCACGTTCTTTTATGCTCTATTAAAACACAACATCAAAGAAACATTAATAAATCAAGCACGTCCCGTTATATGTAAGTCCCATTACATGATTTTGCTGATTTTCATGTGAAATTAGGCTTTTATGGAGGAGCGAAAGCGCACCACTGGAAAGGGGGCGGAATGGGGTGCAATAATCACTTCATCTCGATTACTGCATTTTCATGATCATTTGAAGCCGAAATCGAAACTGAATTTCGATTAACTGCACAGCCCTAAGATACGTCGTCACATTCATTAAACATCTGCATGAACCTCAAACGCCAGCCGTCTGCTGCTGGTTTATAAACGACAAACCTACAACTAGATGAATGAAACATCAATATTAACGCATTCAGATCTACGATCAGTGTTTAAACCAAAGCTGGACATATACAAGACACTGATATTTTCTCATTCCTACAAAGAACCACGACGGACAGTTTCATCTGTAAATCGCACAAACCCATAAACAGACAATGTTTTTGAATAACAAAAAATCACTCTGGTCTGCTCTGGAGAATGTTCTGAACTAATCCATAATCTGGTTTAGTTGATCCACTCTAATCTGTGATAACTGCAAACTTTAATCTCCTATCTACAGAGGACATCAGGCTTCCATTTTACGGCCAAGAGAGGAAGAAATATCCAAGATCTTCCGAGCATCATGAGGTTTAATCCCGAATGTTCCAGAGGGAGCGATCGTTAGCTGGGATCGGGCAGATAAGGACGCTCTGTCTGGAGGACAGCGGCCTGCTCGCCAGATCTACAGTCAGACAAACAAATGAATCGGCCATGACGAGAACAAAAAACTTTTCTCAACTCCCAGAACCTCTGAATTGCTGCAGAACAAGCAGCAAAAATGATTACAAACTCATTCCAGGCGTATCCGAGTTCACGTGCGTCAGTGTTCTGCGCCCGTATGCGGTTAGGAAACACACATGACAGGTTTGAGAGCAGAACGGGGTCACGGCGTTCCCGGCTCATCCATTTGCGGGGCTTTTCTCTGGCAGACGAGAGCCTCCTTCCCCACGGGCACCTGAGAGACGCTCAATCTCATCAATCTAACCACACCTTCTGAGGACCCGGTCAGAGGCGCTAATTAGACGAAACCCTGAAAATAGGGCATCCAAGACCGAGCCGACTGTTGCCAGGGCCAAAATCTAGGTTGGTCAACCATTAACCATCAGGCTTAAGTACGGCTGTCCGGGGAGAAACGGCCGAAGGATCCTCAACCATGTGTTCATTTACACCAATAATAACCGGCGGGTTATCTAACTATTTACTATTTGTATTTGTCACAGCCAATTTCCACATCCCTACGGACAAAAGATCAAGACACAAAACCTGAGATTTTGGACTGATTATGAAACTTAACAGGAAATATCATTCACAAATTAATTTACTCTCTTTCATTTTAATCTCTATGACTTTCATAAAATAAAATACAATATTTTAAAGAACGCTGGGAACAAAACAACATTGGACCCCACTGAGCTTCATCTGCACCGTCTGCATAAATGTAAATGTAATGAAAATCTTTTTGAAGATGATCAAACTATTTCAAGACCTCAAGCTAAATAACAAAACAGCCTTTTAACAAAACAGCAATCCAGGTTAGACTCTAATGAAGTCCTGCAGGGTTAGTTAAATCATAGATAATCAGTCCATATATTGAGCTGACTCTTCAAATATCAGAGGTTACTACATAAACGGTCAGCACTACTCTTCTGCCGCAATCCGTTTTTGCTCGTCTCGTTCTCTGTCTGTATCGTACAGCTGCATATATTCATGTATCAGATGCTTTACTCCACAGCTCCTGACTGAACGCTTCTGTGGATCAGAACGGAGCCAGTCAATCATGTCCAGGTCAGCACTGAGATCTCTAGAGTCAGGAGTCTCTGAACGTCCAGACCTGACATTCTCACAAGGCCTCTCTAGTTTACTGACTGACCTGCACAACACCAGCAAATGTCAGAACAGCTACAAAACCAAAACAACCGTTTCTCCTCCTTTGCAGAAGCTGCACAGACTCAGAGATTGAGAACAGACAGAGTTCAATCTGAAGTCAGACTCATGATGTGCTGCTGGAGAAGAGCCTCAGGATTCTCACTCCAGCAGGAGGAAGACCTGAGTTACTTACAGCTTTAAAGGGATGAACTTCTTCTACTTCTACTTTTTGCAAACCTGTTTGAATCTCTGAACACCGCACTGCACATTTTCAAGGAGTCAATCAGTATTTACATGTTTTCAAACAGATGTTCAGATTTCTGTTTTCACCATAGTGTTCATCAAAAATAGTTCATAAAATAGTTCACCCAAAAATGAAAATTCTGTCATTAATTACTCCAAACCCGTAAGACCTTCATTCCTCTTCTGGACACAAATTAAGATATATTTGTTGAAATGTGAGAGCTCTGACCCTCTATAGACAGCAATGTAAGTACCACGTTCAAGGCCCAGAAAGGTAGTAAGGACATCAATAAAATAGTCCATGTGACATCAGTGGTTCAACGCTGTATGTAATGAAGCTACAAGAACACTTTTTGTGCACAAAGAAAACCAAAAATAACATTTTTATTCAACAATTTGACACACAGACTATTTTATCGATGTTTCTGGGCCTTGAGCGTGTCAGCTGTGTTGCTGCCAAAGATAAACAAAGGTCTTACGGGTTTTGAACAACATGAGGATGAGTGATTCATGACAGAATTTTCATTTTTGGGTGAACGAACCCTTTAAAGACTTTGTATAAGCTCACATTTGTTTACAATCTTTTTATAATCTGAACTACAAATGTTTAACTTTCACTATATTATCAGATTAGTGTAAATCAAGCTGGAAACACATGGATAACATCCACGAGGATCCTGCCATCATCATCAGCTCACGCACACACGAATCTCCTCTGTTGCCATAGCGACGTCCCTCCCGAGGCACGCTGGGTAGAGAAGGGTAATCCATCAGCGGCGTCCTGATAGAGGGAAAACATCCAGATACCTGCGCCTTATCCCCAAACACACAACTGAGAGAAGCAGAGCGCCATCAATTACGCAGACAAATCCAGCCTGTGGGGGAATTATGGGTAAATACATCTGGCCCTCGACGGACACGAGCGGAGTTTGGTCTCGCGTCGTATCTGTCAGACGCCAGAGCGACACCGTCGGGAGGGTTTAACCTCTGAGCTCACGCACCCGCTCCGGCACATCGCACGACAGCCGATCTACAGCCGAACGAGTTTGATCTGTCCTGCCATAAAACAGCCACACGGAGAGCTTGTCTGACAGCGCTGAGCCATTCCACTGCATTTGCTCCATTACAACTGATTGAAAAGCAAAAATCAAACCAACTCATAAGAAGAAAACAAACAAAGGAGGAAGAGTAAATCTTGCTTCGCAGCAAATCAAAGCCCCCAGAAGTCACCAAAACCGCAGTCCAATCTGAGAACGGCCTCGCTGCCGCCGACGCCAATCCTCAACATCACACACCATCTTTAACTGTCATTAATCAGCTGGCTTACCTTCCACAGCGTACTCTTCTGCTCCCGGACAGCAGGAGGAGAGAAAGAGAGAGAGAAAGACTGGGTTAGTGCCATGCTTCATAGTCACACATGTCAAAACATCACACACGTGAATCTTTCATCGGAGAATTGATCAGTTCAAAGCCGCCAGCGAGCGAGAGAAGATGAAATGTCAGGCAGGTTCATTGAAAATGCAAGACGCCCTGCTGAGAAACATTAGAAAAGCGGTGTAAGACAATAGCAGATATGAGTTTCACATGTAAGCGGCGTTTTGCACGGGTCAAACGCCTCGGTCCTGCTGCAGCTCATTAGAGACGCTTCTAGTTCAGCGCTCCGCTCGCTCTCATGCACCAGATTCATCAGTGTCTAGTTGTGATATTGACCTGAGAGACGTTTAACAGCTCAGCTGAATTAGGTTAATTACTGCAAAACTGTTGGCAAGAAAGTTCAGGAGAACACGACTCCAGCACAGCCAACATGAGCCGGATCCGCTCACGGCTGCTGAGTGTCAGGCACCGGTCGCTCCATGTCTGACCAGGGAATCAGGGAATCTGGATACGTTCACAACACAAACCCTAGTGAATGTTACCGCTCAGATCCAAATCAAACCAGCGGTAAAAAACACTGCTATGAAAACAAAAAACAAATCTGAATCACATATGAGCAAAAAACTGTCAGATGAGTTTAGGGCGGGACTATCTTGGCACTATTTGGCATGTATTTAGATGGTACAGATAGTAAGTGCAGTATGTTTATTTGCTGTTCTGAATTGTTGTTTTAGCAAAAAGGATAAAAAAAATTAAATGCCAGTAAGGGATGAAAAGTGTGAAATAGAGCAGATGTAGAAAATGAAATACATGAATCAATGTTTAGAAAAAGGATTACTGGCTTAAAATGACAATTCACTAAAATCAGAATCAGAAAGAGCTTTATTGCCAAGTATGCTTGCGCATACAAGGAATTTGTTTCAGTGTTATTAGCTTCCAATACACAGAGACAACAACACACAGACAATAAAAGAGAATAAGAAAAATATGCATATGTAAACATAAATAGACAAAAACTAAAAATAGAAAATAATAATAATAATTTGTAAAAAATAGATTGACAAATAAATAGGTGGTATGTACAGTTGTGCTATAGATGATAGGATGGAATGCAGGGATGTGTTAGGGTGGAGGTGGTAGCAATATATCAGATTATTCCACACATTTGTATTGCACAATGAGAGGAACATTTTAACTGTTCATAAGGTGGATTGCCTGGGGGGAAAACTGTTCATGCGTCTGGTACTCCTGATATTTGGGGCTCTGTAGTGAAGAGTTCAAAGAGGGGATGGCTTGGATGTGAGGGGTCCAGAGTGATTTTCTGAGCTCTTTTCCTCACTCTGGATGTATACAGTATTATCATTCTGAAGAATTATCATTCTGTCATCATTTATTGGCCCTTATGTGTCACCAAACCTGCATGACTTTTTTTCTTGTGCAAAAAAAGAAAGATATTCTGAAAATAGTTGGGAACCAAACATTGAACCATTCATTAAATGGAAAAAAAACACTGAGACATTTCTCAAACATGAAACATTTTTGTGTTCCACTGAAGAAGCTAAGGTATTTGTTTATTTTTAGTAAACTATCCCTTACAGTCTTTACTGAGCAGACTCTTTTGATGAAGGAAACACACAGCAGAGATCTGATCTAGACGAGTGTTTGTGAAGCGTTCAGTGCTGACAGCTCTAAACTCAAGCGTCTGTGAAGGTCATGACTACAGTCAAACTAAATGAACGGTCGAAACATTCTTCAAATGTCAGTCCAAAGACACAGAGACTCGCTGTGATGTGTTCACCTCAGATAAACGCTGCAGAATCATCAGACTTCACTGTAAATCTACAAACACAGATATACACAGCCTCAGCTTATTAACTATTACCAACACTGACCAAAACAATAAGTAGAATAAGAGGAAAGAGAGAAGAATCATCTGAGGAAGAAAGTAAGAAGAAAGGGTAGAATAAACAGCAAAAAGAGAATTAAGTAGCAGAAGAAAAATAAAAAGAAGAAAAGAAGCAAGAGGGAGAGAAGAAGGAGAAGGAAGAAGCAGTAACAGCAGCAAAAAGAAGAGCGAAGAAGATTCAGCATCAGTGTGACAGCAGTACTTCAGTGCTTCACTGACCCCTAAGCATCCCAAAATCCAGAAAGAGAAAGATAACAATAAGACGACATGAAACAGAAGTTACTAAGAGCACTCGCAGTGATCATCCATCACGTCTGCTGCATCAGCACTCATGCTAATGGTGGAGTTCTCCAGTGAAACACCGGCCGTCAGTCTCGTCTGAAGACGCTTTGCTGCAGGCAGAGCACAAGCATCTTTAATGTCAGACAGATGGTGTCAGGAGGCCCGTCAAGCCCTGCAGCTGCACTCAGACACACATCTTCACAATCGCAACAACCACACACAAAACACAACAACACAAACATGTTCACAAAAC
>NC_133363.1:66618000-66628000 GCF_049309525.1 Garra rufa
ATATAAAGATCTGAATGACATTCATGACTACTTTAACTCAAATAATATGAGTCAGAGCACTGCATTCTGCATTTGTACAAAATTACAGTCAAGCGTTATATGAATTCAACTCAACCTGACAAAATAATGGAACAGAAGTCCAGACGTTTGTGTCACGACTCCACCGGACTCATCAAACCGCGAGAGTCGTCGGTTTATTACTGAACGAGCCACAGAGAAGCAGTAGAGGATCCATAGAGAAAATCAGTGTTATTGCTCTTCATGCACATCAGGAGCGCAAGATCAGTTCATTTATGGGCAGCAGAAATGCTGAAAACATTCATGTTCTTAATTAGGAGTTTCGGCTTGTTTGATAGATATATAGATTTAATTTGGTTATACTACTTCTGTTTTATCTCATTACCATAATGCAAACACACACACACACACACACACACAGATAGAGTCCTGCTCCAAAGTAAATGTGTCTGGTTTTAGGGACGTCTAGATGATTTTAATAGAAGTCAAGACAAAGATACACATCAAGAACATCTATTTCTGAACTGTTTCATGTAGTTTGTCGCTGCTAAAATGCAATAAAGATTTCCTCATGTTCAGCTCAGGTTGTCCAGCGTGGATCCGTCCTTTCTTCATGCTGCTGTTCGTGTCAGGATAAGCACATCTAATGCTCCGAGACGGTCGTGTCAAAGCCGCTGCGGTGACAGTCTGACAGGCCGGAGGACGGTGACCTCTGCACACGCTTCTAAAGAAAGGTCCTGACACGATCTGCTCATCAAAACACAAGTCTGTCGCACACGTCTCTGGAGGTCACGCTCATACATTATGGGCTCGTTTTGGACAAACAGTATTATTATTATTGACAGTTTTTCTGCATCGAACTGAAGAAAACAACAGCAGCAAGTATGTAGGGTGAGTAAATAATGACTTGATGCTCGTTTTGTGGAAGAACTGTTCATTTACAGCGGCTCCTGAGTGACATTAGACGTTACATGGCTTTCAGTCGCAGCTACATTTTTACTCAAGAGCAGACGGGACGATCTCACCTCACCTGACCAGAGAACATCAGGAAACTAAACATCCACAGGACGCTTCATCTGGAAAACACTGTGGTCCAGGTGACTGTCTGTTATTCTGCTCCTCGATTCAAACGGATGATTCGATTTCCTCTCATCTAGCTATTTTAGCTCAAATGAAAAATGAATTTATGCAATCATGAAGAGATTGATTTTTATGTAAGTCTGAAATCCAATCAGTTTTTCCCCAGAGACGGAGAATTCGGCGTCTGCTCTGTAGGAGTTTGATGCTCTAATATCCTTATGAAACAGGACACTGGTGTATTTCTAATGTCTAATAGCAGCCCTTACACAACATACAAACACACAGAGGCTCAATCTGATGTTCTGCAATATATATGGACTCTTTTCAGACAGATGTGGGTTTGTGTCTCCTGTAGGTTCCCCGTGTCTGAACATCTGTGAGGTAATTATAGAGCGCAGACGTAATTGCGGAGGCTTTTCGAAGAATGCGAGTCCTCACAATGACCGAACGCTGGCGTAATGCTGGAGCGTTACCATGGAAACACGGCTAAAAGCCTCCGACCGGCGCTCACGTGGTGCTTATGAAACTATTACAGTGGTCCTAGAACATTATTAGCTGTGAATAATGGACTAATTACTGCTCTTTCATAAGCTGATGTTTGTGGCCGCCGGCCGTCTGCAGGAACTAACCCCGTTCGTCACAACGGAGCTGGAAACCTGCGTTTGGAAATGGACGACGAGCTCAAGTGAATCCGTACGTTTGTGTAACGCCGCGTCACCGTGCTCCTTTTCTATCAATCAACGTCGGCTCGGCTCTCGTCCGCAGCGTCTCTGAGTCAAAACACGCCACGGCGCATCAGACGCCCGCATGTCCCCTCCGTAACCCCACCTCCTGCTGTGATTGACAGGCGTCTCCACCAATAGTGACAAACGCCTTTGGCAGCCTCTCAGTTCCTGACCCACACAACAATCTGCCTGCCTGTGTTTGTTTGGAAAGCTTGAGATCTCCGTTTCTCTCAGCTGTAAATAATAAAAAACACAAAAAATCACTTTCACCCCATCCCAGAAGACATTTCTACAGATCTCAACTCAACACAGACCAAATCTAATCTAATTCTGAAACAGTTGTGCTGCTTCATAATTTTGAGGAAACGGTGATACATTTTATTTTTCAGGACTTACAGATGAATAGAAAGAGCTGCATTTATTTGAAATCTTCTGTAACACTATAAATGTATCGGGCCGCACGACTGTTTTCAACATTGCTCATAATCAGAAATGTTTGTTGAGCAGCAAATCAGTACATTCGATTGATTTCTGAAGGATCATGTGACACTGAAGACTGCAGTAATGATGCTGAAAATTCCGCTGCGCATCACAGAAATCAATTACAGTTGAACAGATATTCACATAAAAATCAAACTGTAAAATAATATTTCACTGTGTTAACTGTGTTTTTGATTAAATGCAGCCTTGGCGAACAGAAGTTTTTCTGTCAAAAACCTAAAAAAGAGGAGACTAGGGGCAATTATAAAAAAAAATACATTTCTCTTCATAACTCACAGATTACTTGACATACACTAATCGTCTTTTGATACAAGAAACCACTATAGTACTAATTAATAATACAATTCATAGATTTTCACTAATAAGACTATAATATTAAATTAAAAGCAAGAAGTCAGACAAACACCAAGAGCGCAACTGGAACACATTATATCACTGTATCTTAAAAGCCTACCTCAAAGTAATAATTTTACTGCTGTAATATCCAATAATGGTCCGTTTTTTGTACGTCGTTCTCTAAAATTCTTTTAGATGTCAGGCATCAAATGCATTTAAAAAGCAAAAGTCTATTATTAAGAACAGTCTTTACCAAACTTTTATGAAATGGTACAAAATAGACATTAACAGAATAACTCTGGACATAATTAAATATATTTTTGAAAGATTTAAAAGCAACTGAGTTTTAGTTCATTTTAGTGACGCATTTCAGATGGATATTCGCGGAGAGAGACTGAAAACGACTGAAATTGCACCCTGTTTATTTTCTTTATTTTACAAAAGCAAAGTTTTGTTGATATAGTGAGCATACACAAATAAAATTAGACCCTTTACAGATTGGTGATGTATTATGTGTCCAATCAAAAATGACTAGCAGTTTAAGTTATTTGCGCCGTTATCCGGAAAATACGCAAGTGCTCCCAACCCCAGGCGGTTAATGTGTAACACTTATAATTTTTAAATGTAGCTTTACATTTAGAATACTATGTCAACACAGACAAACAAGGCACTGAGCCATGTGGATGTTGCAGCCATGAAAAAATATCATATGCTAGCCACGCCTATATTAGCATAGGCTGTTCATGTTATTTTTTTTAATTAATAACCTGGAGATGAAATGTGAGTTTAAATTTACAGTCTAAACTTTATACAGCAGAAAAAAATACTGTCCATACAAAAAGTAACTGTCATACCTCCAAATTAGTATTTTGTTAAGAACTTCTGCTGAGGTGAAATGATTGTGCTCCTTTCCCACAGACAGAGAGAGAATCCTACTGAGCATGTGAGTGTGTTACAATTTCTTCCGCTCTCCTCTATATGTGGCAAAAGTCATATGATTGAAATGTTGAATATATTGATTATAATAACACATTCAAAACAGCATTTTCTTTTCAGAAATACAATTTAATTAGATTAGTATGCTAGTATATACATTCAGTTTATTGGGTAAACCATAAATGAAGTAAGGAATAATTGACGACAGGCTGTTGAATTCTTAGAAAATAATGCACACCTGTGGTGGTGATCTCATCGTGGCCGCTACATCTCGGGTGTGCATTTATTTCTGAGAATTCAACGGACCGCAGTCAATTATTCTGCTTATACTACGGTTACCACACCTCAAGACACCAATCTCTTCGTTTCTAATTCCAAAACGTCATTTTAGACCTAGCAACGACATCTGAGCGTTTGATAGCAAACTAATGCAGTTAATAATGAAGTTTAGACAGACCGGCAGACAGACGGGAAGAGAAAGGGGGAGAGATATTAAGCTGGTGGATTACCTCTCCGAGTCTGTGCGTCTCTTAAAAGTGATTGGCATCAGTGTCTTTAAGTTAATTTTCTTCAAGACCACGCCGTTGTTACCTCGCGTGTGAGAACTGTCATGTAGTTTTCAAGTTGTTAATCGTCGGAGCAGTGCTAACAACATTAGCGCGTATGCTGACATGTGTGCTAACTGTATGTGTATGTATCTGTGAGGGAGAGAGAGTGAGAGAAATAGAGTATGTGTAATAGAGTAGGGTCTACATAATAAAATTTTGTGGCAAAATTAGTCTATCGTCTATCGTTTTTATCCTGTTGTTTACTGTATTTATTTGCTTGGCCAGTGTCGTTGTGGGTTTTGGTTATTTTGCTGTTTCAGGCTGTAAGGACCTTTGAAATAACTGAAATGGTGTGGTGAAGTGATATAGTAATGCGGCCAAGAGCTGCCTGGAACTACCTTCGCCGTTTGTTTCCCTGAAAATAATGCACACCATTAGAACGTTCGTCAGCCAATCAGATTCAAGCATTCAACGGCCCCATAGTATAATACGACATAACGTAGATTTGCAGTTCAGCAGTGAGTTATGGACTAAAACCTGACCTGAAAGTGAATGTTCCTCAGTCAGTGACTGCTAAACAACAGCCAATCGCGCAGCAGTTCAGCAGGAATGCTTGTGTAAATCTGAAGCTTTAATAACTGTGAAACCCTTGTCCTCATGTGATTGGCTGGTGTGTTTCATTCTTACAGTGACTCTGAGCATCACAGTGCGTATGGATATGAAAACAACGCAGACGCAGCAAGGTCAGCGAGTCGGGCAGATGTTGTTCCGTTCACGTGTCTCACTGACGGCAGCAACTTTCAGCATCTGCACCGGAGCTGATTTCACAGTCCGATCAATATACATAAACACGTCTTTATCTGCTGGCCTCGACTGGCAGAATCTTCAAGGGTGAGCCGTGACTTTGGTCCTCGCAAGAACACGGAAACCCTGACAGATGAGACGTGGTGAGGAGCAGCTGACAGTTCATCAATGCCACGCGTATATTAGTATCGACAGCAGCCGGTGCGGGAGGGGCGGAGCTTATCGCCGCAGACCAATCAGGTGGAGACAGAGCTTAATCTCCTAGATACGACATCAGATGGACGGACATGACTGAGGTAAAGAATTAACTATCTTCACACAGCACTAGATATGACTGCATTTCAGCTACACAAATCAACTACATTAAAAACTGAAAGCACAAACTGACGCAGGAATATTTCTACACTAAATCAGATAAAATCCATCAACTATTAATCATCACACACATTGCACACGTCACAGAAAACTAAAACAACACCTTCCCAAACCTTCACTGTTCCTCACTAGAGTTAATTAAACAAATGTATTTTAAACAGCATCTGCTTAATGAACTGATGTACTGTAGATAGAGCGTGTCCAAATTCCCACAGTGAAAACCTCAGTTAAACCTGGAAATGAAGTTCCAGGGTTTGAAAAATCTGAAAAATCACGTCATAACACAAAGAGATTATTAAGATTGTGCTCTTTTTCTAGATCATGTAAGTAAACTAGTGCTACTGATCAAGTGACTGTTTGCACTGCAGCTCAAGATGCTCGGATCATCTCAGATGCTGCTGGAGATGAAGATCATCAAGTGTAGTTCATGCAGAGACGCAAACACCAAATACTGAGACCCACATACATCTTCATGCTACAGTCCAGTGTTCAGTATGCATGTGTCATAAAAAACAATATGCCTGTCACAGTAAGAAATGTTGTGCTGATGACTAATTGTCAAACAAATAATTGGAAATAATGATTACATTCGGTTTTGTTCATGTCACTAAAAGTGCAAGAATATTTTTTTTTTTTTTTTGTCTGTTTTTTGGACTTGAAGTATAATAAAATGCTAATAAACACGTCCATATGATTTACTTAAATGTGGTGTACATTAATGATGTTTACATAATTATTTAAATAACAATACATTAATACAAAATCAGTCTGAACACACAAGTCTTTACTTTGTATGAAAAAGACCATCTTTGACTATCTTAGAGTGTTTGACAACAGTGTTTTTTATGTTTTATTGTTAATGTAAACTGCTCAATTAATGCGGTAATGTCTAATAATTGTGATCAGATGAAATACTCACGATCAGATGACTAATCGATACTTTTAATGAAATTGTAATAAGTTAGAACAAAATGCAAATAAAACACTGGTAATGAGTGAAAGTACTATGTGAAAATGGAATGTGCTGTTCAATGGATTCTCTTTGTTGGCGTCACTGTGTTTTTTCTGAGCTCATGGCCAATACAAATGAACACAGTGATTCTGACTCTCTATCTCCTACATGGTTTGATAAAGCGTCCGTTCGCTAACGGTCCTCGTTCTAACCCTTATTAAATTCTTGCCAGCGCAGCTGCGTTTCTCGGTTAATCACGCTGCCAAATGCAGCCGGCCTCTCCTCCTGAACGCTTCACATCGCCAGCAGCAAACAGACTCATTGAGACGCGGCGAGAAACGCTAATGAAGAGAGAAAAACAAGAACGCAGCACCTCGTCTCCGTAACCTTTACCGCACTGTCATTATGTGTTTACTCACAAACACGTCTCACGTCTGTCTGTCTGCCTTCAAACCACACCGACGCTAACGGCGCCGACGCTACGCCTCCTGACCGCAGTCTCAAAGCCGTAATTAAAGATACGCCGGTGATACGCGAGCTGAACATCCTCGCCATTATATCGCCCGTTTAGCTGCAGAGCTGAGTGTATAAATAGAGGCGGAGAGGATTATGGGACATTTCACTTTTGAATATGACTCACTCAAAGACGACGTTGTCATTCAAGCTGAATTACCAAAATAGATGCTCTGTAAACACGCAGAAGAAAATCTGACTGTCAGGAAACATGTGCAGGATGTTCTCGCTGTCTGAATGTCTGTGAGGAACGACACGACGCCTGAGAATGCATTAATGCAGATATCGGTGCATTATCGACTCATTTACTGGTGGAAATGACAGAAATCATGCAGCGTCAGAGAAACGTCTGACAGCAGTCACGCTCTGAAATGTCAAAAGGTCGGAAAACTACAAACCGAAGTGGCAGAGACGTCCTCCAGTCAATTTGACTTCACGAGACCCACTTGTTTCATATAACTAGTGTTAGACCTCTACGGATTTTTCTTGACGGCTATTGCCGATAATTAAAAAACGCCAAATATAGGTGGATATATTGGCCCTGGCCTGAACACTACTCAGAATCTGTTCAAACAGACACACCAATAAACCCCTGTGCAGCGCTAATGAATTGAGAGCCAGAGACTCTGACGGAGACGATTTACACTCTGTTGTGGATGAGCTTTGATTGCATTAGGATCGAACCACAGCGAGAAAGAGCCGGCGAGCACAAAAGCCTCGACACAAATGCACACTTTCATTATTCAGTCTGTTTCTCACAGATGAAAGACGCATGAATTATACGCTCGCTCCGGCCAGTGAATATGGATTGAGAGCTGAAGCCGTCTCACGGTTTAATGTTTTATTGGTTTCAGACGAGTCTGTGCTGTCCAATATTACACACTGCGATCTCTGAACACGCCGCCACAGTCAAACAGGTTCAAAGTGCCGTATTTTATTTTGAACACCTTCACCTCAAACACTTCATCTTAAACAGCTAAAGGCTTCTGCTTCAATCATTCAAATTAGCTTGCAGACAAATATAAATTGTGCGTATGCATATTTCTCATTTTAGTGAAGGGTTAAAGGAATATAATTTGCTGAAAAAGTGCTCACCCTCATGCCATCAAAGCTGTAGAGTGGTTTGTGCCTTTATCAGATTTGGAGAAATGTAGCGTCATTTCCGATAACCCAACTAGGGTAAACACAACAGAGCCAACATGAATGCATGGCAGATATCATTAGTGTTCAATATTTTAGAAATTAGTCTGATGAGAGGAGGAGTTGGGGATGGAGGAGTGAAATTAGGTATTGAGCAACACAAAAGCAGCTGGTAATACTAAAGGACTTTACATATGTGTGCTGCGCCCCATAGGTAGACGTAGATCAGCTGATGCGAGCTTGACTAACGTGACCAGCCAAAACTAACGCTATTCTTGATGTTTCCATAATCCATAATAACTCTTCCTCCAAAGTCCATCTGCCGTTGTTTCTCAAATCGAAATCCAAGTGCTGAACAGATCTGTGGAACGTTAGCAGAACTGCAGCAGTCAAACAGAAACAAACTTGATGACAGACAGACAGAGAGTGAGAGAGACAGACAGATGCGGGGAACTCGGCACAGCTCTTAAATCTCATCTACAAGCCTTAATCGAGTCACAGTGAATTATACATGACTGGAACACGGTATTAAAACACAGACAATCATCACTCACAACATCAATAATGCAGCGGCTACAAGAACGTCCTGAATCAGAAACATCTCCCAGAGAGATCCATCTCACACACACACTATCTTTGGTATCTCTGATATCAACATTCTCTAGTATTGTAATTTATTGTTTCCTGCAGTGTCACAGCTAAACAAGTCATATTTCACTCATATTGAGTTTTTACACAATGATTTCTCAGTCTGAATCCACCTAATATCCTTCATTGAACTGAATCAGTTACAGCTTTTTTAAATAGCTAATTTTAACATAAAAATGTAAACAATTAAAAAATAAATACAATTAAACAATTACAAAAATAAACAAAAAGGTATTTTACTGTATATACAGAAAAGATCAAGAAAAAAAGATCTGTAGCAAAATCACAAATGTGTTTATTTTGAGCAGCACTGTCAGCTGTTTTAGCGTTTAGTACCTGATAAATGAATCATCGCATATTCATATCAGACAGACTGAAGATTCTCTCTCTCTCTGCCATTCAGACTCATTCAATCACACGAATCTTCACAGTTTCAGTGTCATCTGGTCATGTTGGTTTTACATCATCTCTAAAAACAGTCAAACTCAAAGGTTTTGATCCCATTTACACCTGTTTAAATCCACTGAAATGTATCTTAATAACAGCAGGTGTAAACAAGGCAGAACAATCACCTGCTGCATCCAAACATCCTATTCAGCCGTTTTCTTCTCCACAGGACAGATCTACCACTCTATGTCTAATACACACACACACACACGCACACACGCACACACGCACACACGCACACACGCACACACGCACACACGCACACACTGCAGGTTGTGAACAAACCAGTTTTCTGGTAGGAGTTTGAATTCATCCATGAACACTCACTGTTTTAGTTATAAACACACACACACACACACACACACACACACACACACACACACACACACACACACACACACACACACACTTCTCCTACTAACACAACTATAATAATGACAATGTGACCTTTTCCTTTAATTGATTACAAACTCTATTAATAATTTCTCATTATAAAGTGTTTTCTTTAAATGACACTTTCACGATGATTGGCAGCTCTAATTTGCATGTAACATGCTTTTCATTTGCATGCACATTTCATATATCTATTACCTTTAACAGAGTTCCAATGATTGGTGTAACTTAAAGGCAGGTTAGGTGATTTAGTTCAAAAACATGTTTTGTTACGCTGATTGGAAGTCTCTTCACATCCTGAGAGCAATCACTAAATGAAGTGGTCTACCCGTGTTTATATGCATTTATATCATCTGTGGAAGACGTAGGAGCATAAAATGTTTGTCCAATCACATTCCTCGACTAAAGGACTATGATAGGCTGTTCTACCTGCCTGTCAACGTATGTATTTGCATACCTCCGCACACCGCGTTCACGCAGACGTGATACGTCATCGTTCCAGTTGACAGAGTGAGAACGGGCGGCATTATTGTTGTAATACTATGGGCTTTGTACTGTAATGTTTTGTCACCGGTGAATGAGAC
>NC_133363.1:66633000-66670753 GCF_049309525.1 Garra rufa
CAATGAGAGGACGCAACACTACCACAGACAACACGCTGAAGAGGATGAGAAGAGAGACGGACACGCAGACAGACACGGACAGTTGGGTTAGCATCCTGTAATTAACCGTTGTGACAGATCATTTGTACCTGAAGTCACTTAAACTCACAGACTGAATGCCAGCAAACACAGTCTCTCTCTCTCTTTGTCTGTCTGTAATAGTGTTTCTGTTCCTCCTCGTTTAATTTGCAAAATAAATGTACTTTCCTATCGTAGCATGTCTGCTGCGCTCTGGAGGACAGTATTAAACCCAGAATAAAACACAAAGCAAATAATAAAGCGAAACACAGACGGAGAAAAGAGACGAGACGAGTTTCAAATTCTGTTATTACAGTGGTTTAATGAAACCGATCAGGAGCTGAAGGAGCGATTAAAGTCTCCGGACCGCTTTTATTCTCCAGTCACACGCGGCAGAGCTGCACGGCTGCTTTCAAATGCAAATATGTACAAAGCACCTAAAACAGGCCATTTGAACCCCAGAGAAGAACCAAATGTCAAATGTGCTTAAAGTCAGCCGCGCTGCTCAATGAATACACACTGATTAAACGCTCAAGAGTCTGACTGAAGTTAAACACATGACCCTCACGTTTGCTGTACACGCTAAACACGCTAATGCTGCAATGAGACAGACTAATTCAATCTAACCAGTGACTGCACATCTCAGGTACATCGCTCTCGGAACACGGTGCGCACGCGGTGCTATCTAACCCTAGGAAAACACTGAGAACAGAGACACATCAAACACTGAAACTCAAAACACAGGAGGAAACAGTAAAACCAAACTCAGACACATTCTGACACAACGCACAATGAAGATTCACCACGCAACCGAATGATTTTACATCTGTCAAACAGTGAAAGCTGCACTGAACATGTGTCTGTCTTTCACAATATGAGAAACAGTGAGCGATTTGACCGCAGCACAGCTGATTAATGCACTTTCATACTTCATTATAATTACAGTCATTTACTTTAACATGAATTACTTCATTCAATGCATTCTTCAGTGCCAGCTACTTTAAAGTTCTGTGTCAATAACACTGTTTTTCAATGTGATGTTGTTTCATACTGTTATCTTCATGCTCTATTTTATTGCTTTAATAGCACACAGTAACAATACAAATGGTATGACACGGTCAAACGCATTTCTAAAAAGGAAACATATGCATGAACGGACTGGCATAAGATCCATAACATGCATTAAAATAATAATATTAATATTAATATTAATAATAATAATAATAATAATAATAATAATAATAATAATAATAATAATAATAATAAAGTACAGTTTCTATGAGGATATTTTTTCATTTCATACCGACTTTAAAACTGTGGAACTGAACCAGAGAGAGAGCTGGTGGTTTGATCTGGTGTCATGTAAAGCTGTGCGGCACAGCAGATTTCCATGAATAATCATGAGGAACGATTGACGGCCACAGGAACACCCGTCAGACACACACACACCTTCCCAGCATGCAGTGCTGACAGACGCTTACAGGAATGATCGCATGCAGACAGAAATCTAGTATTTGCTGAGGGTCTGTAGTTTGTAGTTTCATCTGAACAAACAGCATCTCCAAAACAACACACTAAACACAACTCAGTAAACCCTTATACATATAAATTCATCAATCATTTCTTTAGCTAGAAATAAATCATTGCACAATGTTGTGCAGGAACTTTATCTACTAAATATAAGTCAATTACTTATTCCTGAAAGAAAACTGTCTGAATGAACTGAATCACTGCAGAGAACCAGTCTGGAGAGAGAAATGCTCACTGAGTGTTTGATGACAATCTGAGATGAAATAACACAACTCAACGACTGAAGACTGAACATACAGTGAGACGCTCTCCACCCGTCCATCATACAGTCGCTCCTCTCATCCTCACGCGTCTCTAAACACACAGCAGCTCACAAACTACACCTGAACCAACCCTCCGATGACTTTCTCAACTAGATTACAGGTAATAATCTTCTAAATAATGTTCAGTTTCTTGCACAGACTGTTTGTTTCACTTCATGAGACATTAATATATCCTCTGGAGCCACGGGTATTAATTTTGTGTTCCACAATATACTTTTTTTTTTTACTTCTCAAAGACAGGCAGCCAATGACTTGCATTTTATGAATCACGAAGGACCACAGTTTCAGCTAAAAATTCTCTTTACTGTTCTGCTGAAGAAAAAAAAGTCACCTACATCTTAGATGACCTATGAACAGCAAATTTTCATTTTTGGGTCAACCATCTATTTAAATTATCCATTTAAATTATTAGTTTAGTATGTTAAACAACTAACTATTTATTTAAATTATTAAAATGATTAAATTAAAATCATAATGAAAAATACATTTTTATCAAATAAATGAAGCCATGGTAAGCAGAATAGACTTTTTTTTTTTTCAAAAACATTAAAAAAATCTTAATTATTCTAAACTCTTGACCTACATGCTGAGGACCAAATGTATAGTAATACCAGCTTTTAAATCACACAGAATATTTTGAGAAACTAAACATGTCTGTAGTTTTGTGTGAGGGGTATGTTTAGGTGTAGGGTAAGGGGACAGAAAATACAGTTTGGAGAGCAGAAAAACCATTATGTCTATGGAATGAACCCATAAAACATGGAAACCCAATGTGTGTGTGTACATATAAACTACTGGTCAAAAGTAATCTTTTTTGTTTGTATATATATTTTAAATATTATATGTACACACACACACACACACACACACACACACACACACGCACGCACAAGCATACACATAATCCCAATCCATCACTGCTAGTGTCTGTTCTTGTAGTTCTTTAGTCCCCGACACTGAATGTGTGAAGCAGTGCAATCAGTCGTTTATTACCAGGAGAATCTTCTGAAGGCTCTCAGACAGATGGTGAGAATCACAGATGCTGCAGATACTATAAAGAAGATCCTCTGAGTGTGTGTGTGTGTGTGTGTGTGTGTGTGTGTGTGTGTGTGTGTGTGTGTGTGTGTGTGTGCACATAAAGGCCGCAGTAGAAGCCCAGACGGAGGCCGAGGGCCGATTGAATCTGCTGGGATCGATAAGCGCGAGGTAAATAAGGCCTCCCACTGCGGTCAGGCTGCTTAACGAAGCCCTGCGCTCATCAGGTGTGTTCAGATAAAGACAACACCAGCCAGCCCAACATCTGTTCTCTGACGGAGGCGATATATTACATCCCGCTGCCGGAGAGCTGAGAGGTGGAGCGGCCAGCGGGAGTCTGCTAAACATCCTCTGATCAGCGAAAAGAACATCGCAAACACCGAGTCATGACAACGACACTCTCACCTGATCACCTGACACACACACAATCTTCTCAAATCTACCAAAAAACAGCTTCATCAAGACACCTTAAAACACTTCAAACACACAACTCCAAAACGCCTACATCACTGTAGCCACTCCTATAGACTCATATAAACAGAATACACTCGTTTATTCTGTATCGTTGCACTGCGGCTTTATTCCTGCTACCATCTCCTCGGGATGAATGGCTTGTGTCGTCGCGTTCCTCATTTCTAAGGTGTTTGGATGAAAGCTGCTACATAAATGTCAATGCAATAATGAAGTCTATATGAAGATTTAGAAACTGCTGAAAAAACAAACCATCTGTCAAAGCTGTACTAGACTCAATTACCCACAATCCTCAGGGGAGATTCATCTAAATCTAGAGACTGGCACTTAAACATCAAGACCCCTGTTTCCTGGGGGAGGGGCTTAGCATGCAAATTTGACTCATTAATATGCTAAACTGATTTATTTCACTGCTCTTTTACAAACAGGTGAGAGGATATCAGTCATAGTCTACAAAAAAGCAAGTGTGAGTGTGTGTAATTATCTCCGTGATGTATTACTGTCCTAAATGTCCTCCACACTTTAGTCTCTGTGAACTGGTGCTGGAGTCTCGCCCAACCCGTGAGGACAAAATAAGCCATTCCAATGCACTGAAATATACGTGTGTGTGTGTGTGTGTGTGTTTGTTCAGCTCCAAAAATGGCTGAGCACTGGTTATATTTATAATATTTACATTAAGAGGCGCATTCTGGTTTAACTCGTCCTCGTGTAGATGTTTAACACAGCCATCTGCCGGTAATTTACACCAGAGACATTTGCTCATAAACCCGCTCTAATCCAATCAGCACGAGCGACTGCACATCGCTCGTGTCGTTTAACTGATCGCTCTTAATGTGCACCCTTAATCTCTCGCCCTCCTGCTCCACGCAAATCTGATTTTACATCTGTAATTACAGAAAGAGGCCTGAGATCTCACGTCTGACACGCTGCAAGAGCCGCTTCATTTCTGAGCAAAACACACATAAAACCACATTAAACAGTCCCGGCATCATTTCGGGGATCCGAGCGACTGAAACGCATTTCCATAAACTAACAACAGAGTCATTTCTGTGTCTACTAGTGTCAGCAAACAGAACTGCAGAAACAATGGTTCCTGATTGCTCTCCGTCTGCCGCTGCTCAGACAAACAGAAAATCCAACAACAGCCACTAGTCTAGCACTGTAACAGTCTTGAGGAATCAGCTGCGAACATATTTTAAGACAACTCTTCTGAGAGGGTTTAACTCAGCAAACAGAGAAACACACCGATTTATGCGGCGCTGAACAAATATCAAGACCAAAATAAGCACTGCACATTAAGGTTCAATTCATTCATGTTAATAAGGTATCATCATTCACTAATACTGAACAACCATTTTTACAGCATTTACTTACTTAACTTAAAGTTGATTTATGAATCTACTATTGTTTGTATATATGTTAACTAATGGAATGAAGAAATGCTTTAAAAGATGTTCATGTCACCTAATGCACAAACTAACGTTAAGAAATTACACCTTACTAAACTTAAAAAAAAAGAGAACAATGAAATTTAAAAAGATGTGTCTCAGTCACCACAGAAAACCATCCATAAATTACTGAAAGCTTCAGGTATCAGTTCAGAGCCCATATCAAATCATCATTAGACGACGAATCGCTATGTGATTGCAGATGAGAAGTCACCAACACAAACTACTGGATCTACATCAATTACTATGAGCATCACAATGACAGACATAATGACAGAGATGTCAATTTTGGAAGAACCATTGCATGAACTGTGAAAATACATTTAATAGTACTCGATAATACTCTATGTACTCAAACATACATTAAAAAAAAAGATTACCTTTATACCCCATCTAACCCTGAGAAGGAAACACTAGACTCCCTTGCTGAAGATTTCCCAGGGAAATAAATCTCTAATGCAGAAAGTAATACAGAAGTCACACAACGACTGCCGCGTCCGTTTAACGAGATTATTCCCGCTGTGTCATTCGCAGAAAGTCAGAGTGAATAACTCAAGTTTCTGCCCACAAGCCGCTTTACATTTTCTCAAACACATCGACACGGAGTGAAGGAAACGCATCTCAATATCCTTTTTCTCAAAAGGACAAACATTTCCTGCGGACACAGCAGTGCTCCATTGGTATGCTGCTCTCGGTTTAGCCGAGAGCCAAGCGGTATCAAACTCTCTACGACCTCCGACTCACATCCCAACACAGAAAAGAGAGAATACTGAACAACAAATGTGACATAGAGAGCAGAATCTCAGTTTGTCTCATTTGAAAGCCAATTAAGACTTTGAGAGGCCCAACAGAAGCAACACAGGCGTCCTGACACTAGGGCTGGTCCAAATACCATTTTTTGAGCTTCGAAGCTTCGGTAGTAATCAACACCGAATATTCGAAGCTTCAGTGGGAGGGGCTGAACATATTCTTCTCTCTAATAAAGGCAGGAATCTCTGTATGTCTTTTTGTTTGCATTTTTATTATGTCAGGAACAGTTCATCCAATCGATTTTTGCTGTGGACCCAAGGGAGTGCAGTGTTGCATTTTGGTGCAATATGGACACATAACACGTTCAGAATTAATAAATTGTAATAGAACATTGCGAGTTGGAAGCGGTGTGCCTCAAGCAGGCAGAGCTTATATGCTTCATGAACGGACATTGCGCTAGTGATACAAAACACAGGTCTGTTAAGAGCAATAATTTTAATAAGGTAGCCTAACATATTTTAACAAACTAATCACTCCCAAATCAGTGCAGTGTTTATTTATAAATAAATTATTTATATCTAAATTATTTATAAATATATATATATATACACACACACACACACACATACATATACATTATATATGACGTTTGTGTATGTAGGCCTATATATAAAATACATATGTATATTATTTTGAAACCCAAAATAAATGAGGCTCAAACATTATTAACAAACGTGCGTGTTTATTTGAGCACTTCCTTCAGTGAACAAGCAGCCTACAAAGCGCTAAAATAAATCAAATAAATAATACATTTAAATATGAAACTAGCCTAAATAAGAATGTTAAATCAGCTATTAAACAAACTTTCGTTGCAAAAATTCCTAAAACCTCGCCCGGACCTCGTCCGACAGCTGATCAGAATTACTGGCCCGAGCCCGAGTCTTTTTTCTCTTTCTCTTCCCCGTTACACAGCTGCTGTTTTTAATAGCAAAGTGATTACATTTATTTTCGATTATTTAGGTTATAAAGTTAATTTAGAAATATATTTGGCACATTTTTTATTTGTTAAATTTAAGTTTATGTTTTTTTAAAGTAACGACCAAGCAGTCAGCAGCAGACAGATCAATGTAGCCTTCACAAGTCATCACGATTTAAATTAAAATCTATAGATATAAAAAACTTAAAGCATATCACAATATTAGTAGAATCGTTTAACCTGGATAAATGTGTGTTATTAGGCTCATAACCAATCGTTTGTGCGGAGAGCAAAGCTGAAGCGCACTTTGCAGAACATGGTGCCAGTGCGATGTGAAACTTCATTTTTGCTCATAAAGGTAAGACTAATATATCACCCGGAACTGTAAAGAAATAATTTAAATAATGCAAATCAAAAACAAAACTTTTTCATTAGCTATAGGCCTAATCCATAGGCATTAAAGGCACGTTCATGAGCAAATGGCGAGTCAGGATCGTCAACTTCATCTTTGTGCCAAATACTAGTTTATTCAAAAATAATTCAAATATCCCCTTACTTTTTTTCCCGACATATTCATGATAATTATTTTTGCTGGGGCTTTGCGGTCAGCTTTAGCCTACTGCATGCATTTAAACGCGGAGGTGCGGTTGTCATTGCGACAGTCACAGCCCTAGTTTTGCTTCCACCATTCAAGTGGGCCCGACTGTACTTTATAGTGTCTCTCAAATATTGCTCAATCTCCCTCTCTCTCTCTTTTTTTTTTTTTGCTGTCTCTGTGTTAGTGGCGCATCAGTCTGATCTTCTTCATTCATATTTAAGCGCGAATGAGAACCGTTTCGCGGGGGATGCAAGGTGTATGAAAAAAAAGAGAATATTCGAATCTCAAAATTTAAAATCGAATGCCAACCCACCGAACGAATATTCGAATAATCGAATATTCTGGTCCAGCCCTACCTGACACCCCCTCTGAACACACTCATAAAATGTTATACACACACACACACACACACACACACACACACACACACACACACACACACACACACATAGACATATACATATACAGGAACCAGTATCAAAGTCAAGGTATTGATATTGATATTGAACGTTTTTAAATGCATTCATTTTTGGGTTAACAAAAATTAAATTGAGTTAAAAATAATTGAGTGAGTCATTCAGAAACATGGCTTATCGTATTACTGCTATTGTAATGACACATATTATCCCTTTTATTCCAGCTAGATGTTCTGCAGTTGCTGCTCACACCTCTGCCTTCTGAACAAAAATGCTATGCTGGATGTTGAATGACCATCAACTCAACCTTTCCAAGACAGAACTGCTCATGTTTTCAGGCAGCCCAACCTTGGTGTTACAGTGGACATGTATGAACTTGACTGACCACATTGCAGTGGCCCGATGTTGCAGATTTGTCCTGTACAACATTAGGAAGATCCATCCATCCATCATAAACGTACTCAACAACGCTCCGGTGGGTTAATAAAAGCCTTCTGAAGCAAAGCATATTTTACACCTATTATTTAAAATAACTAATGTTCAGGTTAAACAGCCATACAGATTTGCCTTAAGCATAACTTGTATGATGTAGGATGTAGCTTAGTATGTCATGACGTAGCGTTTGGCCAGGAGCAATTTTTAAGTTCTTTTAACTTTATAAAATGCAAAATATGCTTCGCTTCAGAAGGCATTTATTAACCCCCTGGTGCCATGTAGAGTACATTTATGAAGGATGGATGCACTTTTTTGAGCTTTAAACTCATTGCAGTTATTCAATGCCATTAGTTCCATTGGGGTAGCCATGGCCTAATGGTGAGAGAGTTGGGCTTGTAACCCAAAGGTTGCAAAGGTCTACACCTGCAGGAATTGAAGGTGGGGATTGTGAATGAACAGCGCTCTTTCCACTTTCAATACCATGATATAACTCTGATTGTGTTCATCTGAAAGAAAAAAATCATATACACCGAGGATGGCTTGAGGGTGAGTAAATCATAGGGTCATCTTCATTTTTGGGTGAACTGTCGCTTTAATATTAACTCTTTCTGTTTATAAAAAATGTATTTATAAAAAAATTACTTTGTTAGACTGGGACTTTGGATGTTGCTTTGGAAGTCATTGTAAATGTATAAAGGTATACAGCAATTGCCTTTTAGATATTTTTGCATGTTCTAAATTATGTACTAAACATGCGTTTCCTAACATCTTATTATTCATTTAACTTGACATACAATGCTTCTGTACAATGACTAATACTGTGACTGTAGAACACGTTGTTAATTTTACATAAATTGGCTGAAATTTGTTGTTATTGTTTGTATGTATTTCTAAATACTATGCTCTTTTTCTCTACTGTCCAAACATTTTAAACTACAATATTTCTGGAAAATTAATAATTAAAATGTATATTTACAGACATTGTCTGTGTGTCATGATTTTACTACATTTTTATACAACATTTCTTGGTTATTGTAGTTAATAATATCTGTATTTTAACAAAACTGTTCCAGGTAGACATAAAATAACTTCCAATACCTTCTAGATACAGATTGTTTCTGTAAAAAAAAAAAAAAAAAAGAATCCTTAAAAAAAGATGTGCTTGCTGGATTTTTATAAATTATTTCTTGATTATTGTACATGGAAAAACTGTGCTTTAAAAGTAAATTATTATAGATGGACAGAGAAGTTTTATAAAATAACTAATTAAAACCTTAAATTTATGGTGATTAACCTAAAAGTATGTATCTATCTATCTAACTATATACACATACATAAGCTATTTACATATTTCCCACAAGACAAAAAATAACAACACTTTACTTTACATTTGCATAACATGTTGATCACTGTGCTATATGTAAAAAACAGTTAAAATAGTGAAGGCGCCATAATTCAGAAATGTAACCAAGAGAAAGACGGTGTGACAAAAAAAAAAAAAAAAAACTGTCTGAGATAATAGGTGAAGAACAGATGAGATGAGGAGGAGAAGACCGTAAAAGCAGTGGTCTGGAGGAGAGAGTAACAGATGAGTGTAGACGAGTATAAAATGGATCTCGCCAAGAAACTGGATTGCTTTCTGGAACTGAAGACAGCGAGCGATTGGGAGAGAATTGAATGAAACTTGCTTTAGAGTAGAACAAAATATAAGAAGCAGCGATTCATCTCTCTTAGAACAGCCTGAACTATCTAAAGGGCCAAACACAAAATGTCCAGAAGCGTCCATTCAGAACAGCAACAGAGAGACAGTGAAAGTCTAATTGAACCAGCACTACAGTCTATAAGAGTCAAGGGTTCTGTAGCACGACCATGACAACAGTCTGAATGTGTCCTATTTAACATCATGAACAGAAGAGTAAAGCACATCAAAACACAGGGCTAAATGTGAGTCTATAAATGGCACCTTATATGAAATCAATTCCCCTGGATTCATCCAAACCTAGGTTTGAACACAAACAACCAGTGCCAGTACTAGTCGTGTCTCTTACCTTCTTTGCAGTATTTCCCTCGGAAGCGCGTGTGAGAGCAGTCGCAGTGGACCTCGCCAAACTGGACGGTGCAGTATCCTCCGTTGAGGCAGGGGTTCTGCTTGACGCACAGATACTCCAGATCGTTATGAATGCCGTTGCTGTTGAGAAGAGTGGGAGGCATCTCGCCCACCTTCAGATTGGAGATCAAACCCATGAACGGAGGCTCGTATTTCACCGTGCTGGACGTGAGGGCGGACAGACGTACGTCCGGCGGGATGCCCCCCACGAAAAGGTCGCTGACGACGGCCATTTCTTTGCGCTTGGAACGGACTTCCGCCACTTTGGTCTCGCCGTCCACCATCAGCATGGTCTCGCGGTAGTTTCGGGTGAGCAGCACCATGTGCCAGCGGTCGTCGTTGACGCGGGTCTCCATCTGCAGGGTGGCCGGTTCCGCACAGTGGATGGCGAATCGCAGTTGTAGGTGCCCGCCACCGATGAGCAGCTCCAAGAAGTCGCAGTTCCCGCCGTCGTCGAGGTACAGAACCAGCGCCTTGCTCACGTTGGTCTTGAGGCTAAAGCTGAGCTCTCCGATTGAGCCGGCCTCCCAGCGGGCGTAACGTGCCCACTGCCCCAAGGAGCCGCCGAACTCCAGGGCCCCCGCCGACTGAAAGAGTCCGGCTAACAGCATCGGCCACAGGGGCCACAGAGCGGACCGACACCGTGACTTCATTTCACCCACCCTGACGATACGAGCTCAAAAACCTGCTCTCGGCAGAGGCTGAGATAGTGGTCTTAGACCGCAGAGTTTCTCGTTGAATTTGCCTGAGAGACGGGAGCGATCGCAGACGAGCCGAATTCCCAGCGCTGCTGGATCGGCACAGGCACCTGCTGCCAGACGGGCCAGTAGTTCACTCGTTTTCTCTCTCTTTCTTGGCCTGTCTCCACTTTATCCAGACTCTATCCGTAGTCTCTCCATTGGTCGGTGCATCAGGCACAGGCAGGGGGTGACAAGAGATAGATGGGAATTTCTGCTTTTTATCCTCAGCTTGGTTGGCAATTTAAGTTTTCTCTGAAAGACTTCCAATCGAGATTTCAAAGCACTGCAAATATCAAGACTGAGGTTTCCATCGGGCTGATGTTTCTAAAGGAGAAAGAGAGGCGTGATGCAGCTATCTTGCGTCCTGTGGACCACAGGTGATGTCTTTACCTGCGCTTCATTTGTCCATGTTCATCCAAATTGCCTTGTCCTACATGAGGAATCAGAGCAGGAACAATCTACAGGCCTCCAAATTCCAGCATTCTCCAGACCTAGACAAGACAAAAGAAAACATTTGATTAGCTACAGCAGCATACACAACCTTACTAAATACAACCAGACAGGGTTATGGTTTTGAGACGGATATTCACTGACAAACATTCATCTGAGCAGACACTGAGATTTGACATTTGTGAGGCCGTCCACATCTCTGCATAGCAGAAGCTGCCTTTGGTGTTTCAGATCTGATCAGGCATTTCTGTTCAGTCTGAAAATGACCTGCTACATGCTAAATCACACAGTCAACTTCAGAAAGTTTGAAATTCTGGTGTTTGTCAGACCAGTGTGAACCGGCCATTAGAGACCAGCAAACACAACACTGACCTAAAACGATGAAAATGCCAAAGTCATGTAAAAAACAAAAAACAAAAAAAAACACGAGAACACAGAAACGCTCAGCTGGACCTGTATGGTGACACAGACTCATTTTCAGTTCTTCACACTGTATCGTCTCTCATTACGCTGATGTATCTTAATGAAGATCTGTGCTGAACACTGATGTTTATATTACTGCGCTGCTCTAATCTCATCTGAAACAAAATGGAGTCTGTATGGAAAGGCTGATTGCTGCTCTTGACCCTTTGGCCTTCAACTAAGACCTGCCCATTATTTCTGAAGAGAGAATTTAACTGCCCGCATGAAGCGCTCACAATTAAACACTCGTCTTCCTCCACCGCATCTCTAGGCTAGGCAGATCGGCTCTTCTTTGCGAGGTGAACTATTTCTTAAACTCCTCCTCTTTTGTAAGTCACTTGAATAATTGTAAAATATAAATGTTTAAGTTGACTAAATTAGGCCACTCCCATCCCTTTAACACACACCCTCACCCCAAATCCCCACCCTCTAAAGACATTTCAGCCCATCTGATGTGCACAAATTGACTGACAGGCACAAGATGCTGATGATCTTCTTCAATCAGATGTAAGTGTGTGTGTGTGTGATTATTCTGAAAGATTGTGTCCTCACATATCAGAGATCATGCACACCGCAGTGACATGAATTTCAGCTAAAAGATCTTAAAATGTTGTTTTAGTGTAAAAATGAATTACAAATGCTGCAAACAAGTATGTTAATATTGAGCGAGCACACTGAATAAATCTAGCAGGAGAACACGGAGCCACATTTAACGCAGAGCCATTTATTAAAGGGTCAGTGATTGTCAGATGATGATAATGAGCCTCTTCATGCGTATGAATATATAATGTCCACTTTAGAAACAGCAAAGCACTTATTCAACATCCACGTGCCCCGTGGGTCACACCACCGAGAGAGTGTGTGTGTGTGTGTGTGTGTGTGTGTGTGTGTGTGTGACACGGCCAGACGTGCTTGTTGAATACGGTGTCTGCAGCACTAGGACGAGTGTTAATGTTTGCTTTTGCGCTTGGGTAAGTTTGTGTGCGCGTGTGAAACTTAAACATGATCTATCGGGTCATTTTCTGGTTGGCTGCTCTGGTTCTTTCGGTAACGTGGGGTTTTTCTGCGACCGGCTGGGGTTTCTGAACTCTGCTATCAGGTGCATGTGGACTTCCTCTTTCACAGGAAATACTTTTCACTGGTAATCTTCCTGATTCTACTGCTAGACAGAGCCCATGGCAAGATGCTTTGGCAATAAAAATATTTGTTGCTATATATGAATTTGTGTGTCTATCATACAGCATCCTATGAACAGGTGTGTCGTTTAGCAAAACGATGCTTATTAAATAACAAGCGTCATGTTTTCTGTGATTCTTGGCCGTGTGTTGGTCACTGAGGCCCTCTAATGTCATTCCTCTGTCAAACACACGAAAAGCAGCTGTAACATCATCATGTCACTTCATTAGCTTCATTTAAATATCAGCTCATTAAAAACAAAACCTCCTAGAACAGGCGTCTGGCGC
This sequence comes from Garra rufa, assembly GCF_049309525.1. Lineage (NCBI taxonomy): Eukaryota > Metazoa > Chordata > Actinopteri > Cypriniformes > Cyprinidae > Garra > Garra rufa. The sequence goes on from NC_133363.1 coordinate 66,646,262, forward strand.
GGCATTCACACAGTTAAAACTGACATTCATTTACACCGACTAAACTCCCCAGAGATCTGAATGTTACACGTGCTGCATGTGTTAGAGCTGAACTCTCTGTCTGGCTTTATGTCATTTCCAGCCTGTTCGCTTCAGTGTGTCTGTATAGTGCTGTTCACAATATATGCAGCTTTACAAAGAATTGAGCCATACACCTCCAGAGCCAAAAATCCCTAAGAGTTTCAAGAAGATGAAGAAAAACCCTGGGAGGAAGCAAGACTCAGCTGGAGGAGCTCTCTGAAACATAAAATCATCCAATCCTGAGTAACACAGCGACATTTGACACAGTTTATGAGTGTCATCACATTCTGATTTTGGAGATTTCAGCTAAAATGATTCTGTACATCATGAGAAAACAATATGAACTGCTGCTGTCCCCTTAAACAGAGGCAGCCTTTCAGAAACTGTTCTGAACAAGATTCAAAGAGAAATCTACCGTTTTAACTTTAAAATGCACAATTTTTCCCAGTGTGCCATGAAGCGATTTCTATGCGGTTCTGTGAAAGAGAACGAACCCACACAGACCGTCAGCGAAGGGCAATTCAACTCCAACCGTCTGCAGTAAATGACTCTGTATTACCAACTTAACTAAAGTGTCAAAAAGCAATTTGCCTCCTGCACACCAAGAGCCTCAAATCTGCACCTTATTAGAGCGGTCGGACTCTGGTCTGGAGCGACTCTAATTCAGTCGCCGGTACTCAAACGGACTGATCGGATGAGAGACTGATGGAAAAAAGATGAGACGGGAAGTATAAATGGGAGCGGAAGAATGAATGTGATTGAAATGAGCATGACCCAACGAGCTTCAGCACATGAGCTGCCAATCGATTTATCAAATGAATGTGGCAAATAATTAATCAAAAGAAAAAAGACCTCTAGTGAAGGTCGTTCAAAGACATTATCGTGGCAGATGAGTAAATCATTGAACAGACAATAAATGTTACAGTGTCAACATACAGTTAGTTTCTCATTATCGATCATCAGTCCATCAATAATCTTCAGTCTGCAGTGATCAGATCCATATGTCAGAGGTTAGAGGCCATTTCACACGCAACGTTCTCAGCCGCTGTGACTGTTTTGACATTAATAGCAAGTGTTATAGTTAAACGGTTGAGTGTAAGAGACTCAAATCAATTTATTTGGAAAGCGCTTTTCACACATTGTTTTAAAGCAGCTTTACATCAACAATCATGAGGTTAATGTTTATAATATCTGCATATCACATTTAGCTAGGCAATAATATGGTTTACATTTTTGCAACAATCAAGCGGTTGAGATTTGCTATACAGTGTATTTTGCTGTATGTACGGTGTGTAGACGCACGCCGCAGCATTAGTGTGACATCATCAGCGGCTGCTCGTCAAACACTGACAGCTGTCACTCAGAACACTCATTTCTACATCCAGTGCCATGACAGATTGCATTCTGGGAGTTGCAGTCATACAGGGCCTGGAAGCAAAGGTGTGTCTGTGCCTGTTCTCTTTCTTTGATCCTTCAGGAGCTCAAAACTCTTGAGTGTAACTGAGTGACATTTAAACAGAGGACAGACGCGCTGCACTGGAGCTACATACGCATTTCAACTGCTGAAAGTATCTATAACAGGCTCCAGTGTGACAACTTACCCCACAGTGTGATGACATGCCCAGATTTGTTGCATGTTTTCACAAAATATTAACTTGTGTTAAACGAGCTGTTACTTTTCCCTGGATAATTTTTACAATTCTGGCTGATGGGAAGCAATGAAATCTACAGAGAGGAGGAGAGAGATGAAGTGACAATCAGGGATGCAGATTTTAATGTTCGTTCTATGCTAAATTGTTCCGTCCAGATAAAAATAGCAATACAATTAACTATGACTGTGTAACAACAAATCTAAAGGTAGCTAAAAGTATTAGGAGGTTAAATCTCAAAATAACAGACGGTGAAGTGAAGTACACTTCAAAATGGCAGCAGGGGCCAGAGAGGAAGTGTTCATGAACGTGTCTGAAAATGAAGTGAACACAGCCCAGGTGTCTAGTGAGCAAGTGCGAGCGTGTTTGTGAGTCTTTAGCATTAACAGTCTTCAGCTGGTGACACCAGCTAACAGGTAATTACAGGTGACATCCAGGAAACTGCAGCACAGCACGAGTAAAACAGGAAGTGCAGAAGAGATCAGCAAAGTGCACAAAAAACAGCAAGAATGGAGCAAATCTACAGGAGGGTTTTAGACTAACAAATGACACTTTATTCAGGGGTTCCAGAGGTTTCATGAAGGTAAATTCAGACCAATTAGAAATAATTTTTAAGGAATAAAAAATATAGGGAAACAAAAGACACCAATATGTTCTCTAAATGTAAGGAGAACACAGTGAGTGCATTAGCAACATTTCAGAGTTTAAAAATACAACTTCCAATCGATCTCCCTTATTTTTTGATTAATTTTACAAAACATAGCTTAACTAGAATATGTAAATAACTTTCACTGTATCTTGTGATCACACTGCACAAAACTGATGTTCTTCCTCTGAATTTTTGTTTTGTTATCCAGTAAACATCTTCAAAAGTCTTGAAGGGCACCTGTTATGCCCATTTTTACAAGATGTCCCCATGTGTTTCAGCTCAAAATACCCCATAGATCATTTATTATTACATCTAGAAAATGTCATTTTTTTGAGTATGTCTACAAAAAAGCTGTTTTGGTGTGTACCACTTTAAATGCAAATGAGCTGCATATTCCCATCGGTCTTTAGAAGAGGGAGTAGGGTATAGGGTTGGGTGCCGAAACCCGGTGCCAATACGGCACCGGTACCCATATGACCGATATGTACCGGACCGAAACAGAACGCGAATTTCGGTGCCTCATTTCGGTGCCACTTAAGTGCCTGAAATGTCTATTGAAATAATTGTCTTCTGGTGCTATGACTTGGATGTAAGAAGCATTGATTTGTCAACATGCATGATCGCTAGTTAAATTTAAATACTGCATTCATGGGGTGTCAGATGGAAAAATATTTCCTGAATTTGAAAACTCACATGAACGTCGGAAAGCTTTGATGATACAAATCCAAGACAGCTTTGTAGTTACTGACCATTTTCACATTTCGAATTAAAAGCACAAATCGTCGGGAAATGAAACTAAATGTTCTAAAGTGTGGCTATATTTCAGGAGAAATGAATCAGACACCGCGGCATGCAGCAAATGTTTTACAACAGTTGTGTGTAAAGGGGGAAACACATCAGACTTAATGAAACATTTGAGGGCACATGGAATAAACTTGAAAGCATAGGGATGTACCGTATTTGACAGTTTGCGGACATCAGCTGGCGCTATCAGCAGGGCGCGATTTGCTCTAGTCTATGCATCCCTGCCTCTGCTGATTTATTTTTATTCCAGGTGGGGATAAAACATCCCGTGAAGCTCTCCTACGTCCTGATGTAAATCGTCTAAATCTAATTTTTCGCGATCAGTGCTTTAAAGTCCTGTTATGAGTCAAATGATTCACCATACTTGCTTTTAAGTTTCGTTTTGAATTAAATGATTCGCGATACGCGTATTGAAGTTCCGTTCTCAATCAAATGATTCGCGATCCGATTGGAGTGCTTCGAAACATTTTGCGACACAGTGTGTAACCTACTGTGCGTTATTTAATAACCACACGAAGCCGGTCACCATTGACAAAGGGGTTATTATTAAAAGGAAGAAGCAACAAAAAAACGTTTAGGAGGACGATTCCTCCCGCATATACATTTGAGTGCAGTGCAAGGGAAATTCCCCGAAACCCGAGCCTTAAAGGGACAGACACCCAGACCATTACAAGTGGTTTCACTAATTCGTAAATAGTTTCAAATAGTTTCAAAAAGCTCTGTTTATACTTTGCTCCCTTTCAATATATAATTTATTCGTTGTCTGTAATGAAATCATTAAAATTAATAGGCCTAACTTACAATGTTTTTTTATGAAATTGTGATCACATTAGACAGTTTTCGTATTAAAAACAGATTACACTAACAATTTGGTCAACCTCCAACATATAGGAAGAGAAAAAAGGTACACACACTGTACAACAATAATACTGTTTTTGTATTATAGTAAGGGCTAAGTTTAGGGTTGGGGTAGGTGTAGACATAAAAAAAAACACAATCTAATAGGTAGAACAATTAATTTCATTGTTAGTTTCCGGTCGGAGCTGTATCCCTTCTAGCCACAACCCTGCCCCCTGCCCCAGTCATACCAGGACATGCAATAAGTCAGGAGAGGTGTCCTATTTTGCCAGAGAAGGCAAAAATGGTAATATTTCTGCAAAAGAATTGCTGAAATTTGAAGCTGTTAAATTATTGTAGTTGGGTTAGGTGGCTTAGATTTTATTGTTGTTGTGTTTTGTATTTACTTAAATATTAATGTATACTTTAAACTTTTAATACATTGTTCATTTTAAAGAACCTTTTTGTCCAATAAAAAGATATTCTTGTGTCATCCACCATTTTGTGGCTTTTTTTTTTAAAGTATCGGTTTAGGCACCGGTACCGTTTTAAAAGTATCGATTTGGCACCAGTATCGAAAAAACCCCAGACGATACCAAACCCTAGTAGGGTATACATCTCTGCTTCACATACCTACAACAATAGTCAATAAGAAGCAACATGACAGAGCAAGAGAACCGGTGTTCAACCATACATATGGGAAGCCAAACACACCGAAAATGTGGGACGAAACAGAGTTCACACCACAAAAATAAAATTAATGATGGAGAAAATGTTCAAATCTCCAGTATGGGAATACTTCTGATAAAAAATAAATAAATAAATAAATAAATAAATAAACAAAGGGTTGTCCTAGAAGACGGATCCAATTTGCAAAAAAATGTGAATGTTGTTTAAGTCAGTGTGGATTTGAAAATGCATTCTGAGCTAAATACACCCCCGACATGTCAATCATTACATTAAGGCGGGGCTCGGCAACAGGACGCACAATAGTTCAATATGCACCATTACCTGAATGCGTTTCACATTCAAAAAAGTATTTATCATTGAATCATTCATGCAGGAGATTCCAATAGCGAAACAAGTCTTTATCAACTGACACACTGACTCTTTCATTTTTTTACATTTTGTCTGAATATGTTTTTTAAAAGACTAAACAAAGAACATTTTGTCAGAAAAACTAGTAAATTATCTTATTTTAGATTTCGAATCTTTTTTTCTTCAGAATTATGAAAGAATTGTGATCTCCAATTCATTAAAAAAAATCATGACTTTCAATTTGTCCACTATCATGCAGCTTTAGCAGCTTTACAGATTGATCCCGGGAACGATCCTGGGTTGGGGTTAGACGCAAGGTTGTCAGTAGACTCTGACACACGATAATGAACTAATGCCCATAATGCAACAGGACAGAAACAAACTCTGACACGACGCACACATATGCTTTATACAGGCAGCCTAAGTTTAAATCATCTAGCAGTGGCCATCTATAACAATGAGAAAAGAAAGAAAGAAAGAAAGAAAGAAAGAAAGAAAGAAAGAAAGAAAGAAAGAAAGAAAGAAAGAAAGAAAAATGAAAAAATGTTAATTTGTATCCAATATATTCACTCATCTAATGTGCGTTCATGTTCGTTCGGTGACATGGGTTCAGCATGTGGTCCCGCTGCGGGAGTCCAGATGCTAACACTGCAATAAACCCTGAGCTCCAGCACAACGCATCACTTCCTGTCAGAGAAATGGAGGAGCGGCATGAAGGTCAGAGGCGTAACACTGCAGCGCTTCCACACAACACTGCTCTGATAAGACTCTCTCCGGTGTATCTCTCATCACAACGCTGATAAGACGCTCTAGGGCACTACACCGGGGACGAGGGCGCGTGCGGGGCCTGACCTTCAGCGCTGACACACGCCGTTATCTGCACTTAGACTCCAGCGAGTCTGGGTGGGATCGCTGTGATTTCCTCAGCACACGCTGATCTCAGGTCAGCTGCGGGATCTGTAGGATAGAGGGTCTGCGAGTGACGCCGCTTTATAAACACTGATCTTAGGTCAGAAACGATTCACATGTGCTCCTTCAGCACGCTCATATCCTCACAGCAGTCAATTCAGATACACAGACAACAGAAAAACATGTTTACATGTCGCCTACATACAGACGAAAACATCTAAAATCACATAAATAGACTCAAACTGTGAAATATGGTGTGTTTTTTTCAGCCTGTAGGTTTAAGCTAATGATATGCATGGTTAGGGGGGTGTGTGTGTTTTGTGTTAACGGTGATCTGACGTCCAGCGGCAGAGGAACATGATGCCTTCGGTTAGACATGTACCTTTCACCTAAACCGGGACTTTTCAATTAGATTCATTTTGGGGCCAGATTATCAAACTAAAAATTTGAAGGGGGCCAAGGGGATGGGGCCATTACTGACAGCCATTATTTTTAATGTTTTAATAGGCTCTGAAAAATATAACAACTTTTAATTTAAGTGTACTTAAAACAATCTTCACATAACTTGGTAATTTTTGAACTCAATGCTATTGGTCTCATAGGATTCAGTGATCTATGCTAAGCTATGCTAAAAGGGATATCGCCAGAACAGGAAAACGGCTAAATGGATTTCAAAACAGTAAAACTAATTAACTCGGGGGAAGTTGGAGAATGAGCCCATTTCCAAAAAAAGTGGAGTGTTCCTTTAAGACCGTGTTTTTGAGATCACGTTTGAGGTGCGCATTTGCGTACAGCCAAACACACAGACTGTACTCCAAACAGTACTCCGTTTAATAATCATCCAGATAACACTGTTTTATGTAATCTACAATTGGTCTAAGATTTGGTGGCATTAAAAAAAAGTCTTTAAAAGTCTTGAATTGAACTTGTTTATATCTGTAGAAATCCTGATTTTCCATTTATATATTGCTTTGTTCAATTTGTTACTCTTTACCACTTTGAACTAATGACAATACCTCACTTTTTCTAGTTAAGTAAGGTTAAAGTACATGTTTTGCCTGTAATTTACCTTACTATGCCTCAAATGACCTTACTGACAAAGGCATCGCTAGCCACAAGCCTCACAAAAAAAAAAAATATTCTTGACAAATCCTTGTGTGTCAATGGGACTGAAGTTTACCGATCTGAGAATCAGTTTTTCAAGTGTGTGTGTGTTACTATCAACCGTTTAGAATCAGAACTAACAATGGCAAATTCATGAATTAAATACTCTCTTGACCTAATTAGTCAAAGGGGTTTGCAAAAAAGTCAGAAACTGTTTGTGATTCAGTTTGATTGACTGAGACAGTTCACTTACGCCCTGGATCGTCTGCAGCGGTTTTTCTCACAGATATTGCAGGATATTGTATAAGACAGAAAACAGAGCACTGGATAGCCAGACATTTAGCTGTTCCAGTCTGGGAAACAAAACCTGCAAATGTCTTCTATCATTTGTCCATGATGAAGCAGCTTTTTATTGAGCATGCAGCCTGCGATTGACAGGTGAAGACGATTTATTTCCAAAACAACATCAAAATATGAGCACTTTTTTGGGGGGCCTGAAACACCTCTGTTTATTGATAAAGATTCATTTGGTCTCTTATATTTAAGAGACTGACTGAAAACACAATGTTAAAACTGGGAGTATTTTTCATTTGACATTATTTTGACAAGGCAATATTTGCAATCTAAATTCAACCGTTTGACTACACAGAAAAGACGTGGTTCCTGATTCTGTGTTTATGGAGAAACGCTACCGTTTCTCTCCACAGCCCTGGAAATTCACTCAAAATCAATATCACTAACACGGGTAATATTTAACAAACATTTCATGAAGCATCATGTTCTCAGATCTCATCCATCTTCATCTGGTGGATTTGCTCAGAATACAGATGTTTCTGACAGACAGTCAGATCTGAGAAAGCACAAACACTGGCACTATTGTTCGCACAGACATTCGTGCCGCTAAAGCTTACTGCAGATTTCTGACGCTCGTGTCGTCCCTCGGAGCCGCACCGAGGCTCGTCCTCTCATCAGGTCGCGAGGCGCCTTTCCAGCGCTATAATCAGTTCTGCCATATGGCGCTCGGAGGTAACGCGCTGGGCGGAAGTTTAATGCGCTTGAGTGAATGTGGCTAATCACGGCTGTAAATCTGGGCTAGCGTCTCATGCTAAACAGATGAAGCTCGATCCTGCCGTGAGGCAGCGCTCGCGTTCATTACCCTAGGTGCAGCACCGCCTGCACCTTTTCGCTTTATTTTCTCATATTTTTCCACTCTTCATGCTCACACTCTGTCTCTCAAGTCAAATATGTTTATCCAATCAGCACTGATTACTTCTGCTGTTAATAAAGCCTATTTGAGGCAGTTTTGATTAGCCAATCAAACGCAGCACGTCTCCTCCTAATGGTGCTGCTTTCCTGTTTCATTTCCACGGCGAATGACGCCTCTGCTGCGCTATCTGCCATGACGCTCGAGCCGCGGAGCTACTTCCTGTTGAACAAGACACTCAGAATGACTATGATTGATTCTCTGTGGAACTTTACCTTTAGCACTACTAATACAGGAGCACACCAAACGCCGCCGTTTAGGAACGATCGCATCTATCCTACATCATCACTCGGGCTGGATGGAGCACGTTTAATGCCACTGATGTGTAAATGTGGGGAATCTGTCTGTTTTTGAAGCTCTTTTCAGACCAGAAATATATCTGTTTCATCAGATTAAGAGCAATAAACTGAAGACTGAAGACATAAACCCTGCAACCTGAAATCACTCTCTCTCTTTTCATTTCCTCCTGTCCTGTCCTGTTCTGCTCAGGTGACTGACCTCGCAGGGCAAAGGTCAACCTTCACACGGCATGTGTGTCAGATACGATCTTTTCTCTGATAAACCGGGATCTTCCTTCTACCTCTGGATAATCACATTCATAATGAATGATTCAGTCCGCTAACAATTCAGCCCTCAGTCATCTTCAAATGCATGCAAAGTACTGCAAATCATCGGCCAAGTCACCCATGCATATTAATGAGTGGGCGGGGCTTTTCGTTTTCATCAGCATCTCCTGTTGAAATATTAATGTGTTCCAACAGACGGATCTCTCTGTAAATGCCCTGCGTCTCAAACGGCGGCGTTTAACGGAAATCATTACGGCAGACAGACGGAAAGCGGACGCTCTTTCCCTTTGCTTTGAAACAGCGAGGCCTCAGCGTCAATCAATCAATGCCGGAGAGGCCGATGAATCGTATAAATAATTAAAACGTCTTGGTTAAGAGATTACAGCGAGACTCTTATCGAACAAACACACAGAGAACTGCTGGACTCTGGCGTCTTTGATGCTAAAATCAGATTATTGAATTAAACACCCAAAACGACTGAATCAGCAGCAAGATCCGATCCGAAAGCTGAGAACCAGCCGTCTCACTCTCTGCCTGTCTGTGTCTCACGCCAAGGGTTTGTGAATCAAGTCAAATGTTTTATGGGCTCATTCCATAGGCGTAATGGTTTATCTACTGTCCAAACTGTATTTTCTATCCCCTTAGCCTAACCCTACACCTAAACCTTCCCCTCACACAAAACTACAGGTATCTCTAGATTCTCAAAACACTTCATTCTGTGTGATTTATAAGCTTATTTTCTCATGGGGATGTCCCCACAAGGTCAAAATTTATTGGTATTACTATACTTGTGGGGACATTTGGTCCCTATAACATAGGGATCACCAGTAAACATACACACACACACACACACACACACACACACACACACACAGAAACGGGTGTGAAATGGCTGCCTCTCAGCCTCCATTTTCTGCGCAGGCTCTGTTTTCTGCGTGACGCCCGATCGGCCACTAAGTGTCTGTTATTAAAAGCGCCTTTTCACCTTCAGCGATACTGCAGCCTCCTGCGGCCGTAATTGAGGCATTTTCTCTCCATTTGGTTTTGTGTTGGGAATAAAAGCGTCATGTGGCGAATAATACCTGAACACACAAAAGCCAGAGAACAGACGTGATTGACTGTCATTAATTCAGAGAGAATCGTTTATAATTTCAGCGAGCTTCTGCCTGTATTAAAATCACAGTCTGATGGGAAGACGCACGTCCTGCTGGGCCGAAAGCACTGAGAGAGTCTGACTGCTAGAGAATAACAGCATGTGCGGCTCTGCAAGGACAATAAATGTCAATGTTTGGATTTTACTTCATTGAAAGATCCAGAACAAAAGCCTGAAACAAAAGCACAAAACATCCACTGGTTTAAATGTGCTTTGCATAAGCACAGAAATCAAATCTGCCACTTGAGCAGCATTTCTGCTCACAATCGTGCATCTTATTCACACCTGCAATTTAAAATCAAGTGTCTGTCAATCATTTCAACTTATGCCTCCTTTCTATGCCAATTAGGCTCATTTTGACATGACAAAAGTCAGCATAACTGAGAAACTCTTTCCAGTGAAACATCTACAGTCATCTGTTCTCATGGTCAACAGGACATCCTGTCTACAAAAACAAGAGATGCCCTCTGTCCGCCCTCTCCGGCCTGAAGCTGTCAATCACTCTGACATCACTTACAGGAGGCCACTGATCCCGCCCTCCACAGGTGTCAATCAAAGGGGACACCTTCACCTCTGCAGTCTGTGAGTATTTGTGAACGTGAAGAATTATTTGGCCACTAGTGATGGGTCTTGTGACACCTGAATAAGAACTCCCTAATGCCTCTGAACCTTCAGTGCAAACTACAGCTTTTCACTGATTTGCTAATCTCTGATGTACAGGACGTGCTCTCGCATTCAAATTCACGCGTGAACTTTTCTTCAGTTCCTTTCTGTTGTGAACATCTCTACATCTGAATGCAAGACAGCGTCCGGCGTTCACATCACATTGTGAAATAAGGTGACCTATCAGGTGAGTCCAGTTCAGTATCTTATTCATGAGCCTTCACATAATTAACACACATTTAACAGCACCTTTCTTTCAGTCAGTCAGTGAATCTTCAAATTTGTGCCAAAAACCTCCCTTTGGGGATATCCTCATTGGTAAAACTGGTATAAAGTAAACTAAGACACCCAAAAACGTTGGTGTTCCCTTCCGGGAACTCGAACTGCGTCATCAACGCTTTGGGGAACGCCATTGGCGAGCCGCTCTCTGAATCATGTCTACAACCAATGAAAACGACGGGAGTGTCGTCACAGGCGCGGTGACGTCAGCGACCAGGAAGTATAAAGCACGTGCGTTTGATGCCGGCGTCAGCTTTTGTCATTCAGCGAAGAGCTCTGTGTCTGTCTGTCTGTTTCATTCCACTGTTTTTCTGTGCCAGTTTGCACAACTTTTATTTGAGTGGATATGTTACCAACCTAAATGGGGGGAAAAGTAACTCATGTGGTTTAGCAGCCTCACAGACAGCGTGTTCCTCCCTGCCAGCAGAGAAAGCTTTCTGTTGGTGGGGATACACGCAGTCTGTGTGTGGCTGTGTGGGTGCGGAGCACGTTCAGTCAGCTCTTGAGAGGGCTGGCTGTTTGCGGTGTGAAAGCGCGCTTTCCACTGCACGTACTCCGTTCTCGGAAGACTCTCTTCGAGGAGGGAGTTTTCATTAGCGTTCCTCGCGGGTCTGGCCCCGCTTCTGCCGAAAAAAAAAAAAAAAAAGGCGGAGCGGCAGCTGCACTCGTGCGGTTCGTGGCTCGATCTGTTAGAGTGATGGAGACGGGTAATCCCCTATCTCCTCTCTCACATAGCAGATCGAATGATCTCCTACTGGATGAGGAAGCCCGCGCTGCGGTTCTTCCTACCAGAAAGAGGTCTCAATGTTTCTCCTGTCTTCCTTCGAGGAGGTTGATGTGGAAAACGTTGTCAAAAGTATTCAACCACCCCCCTGATTGCCTCAAATGTTAGGAGCTTTGGAAGTACTGACTAAAGCTGTAGCCAATTCAGATAATAGAGTATTATTTCTGGCCACTACTTAGAAATGAGCCGCAGGAAAGCAAACTATTTGTTTTCTTCGGACTAAGTCTGCACTTCCAAAGACGGAGCTTTCCTTTCCAACTTGCACAGTAAAAAAGAAAGCACTGTTTAAATCGGAAAAATCCAGTTTAACCCGCTCTTCAACCCCCGTTTTTGGTTTACTATGTAACATCGGGGGCTGAATAAGCACGGTTATGGGATGGTACCGGGGGTCGAACAGACGCTTACGAGCTATCTGTCACCCAGCCTGGCATCATCACTGGAAGCCCCGTCTTTGCTTTTCAGGCCACATGTATATATGCTGGCCTGATGCGCAAATGTACGCGTGCCGGGTGCTGTACGGGAGCAGTAACCGGCCGTGTATCAGCTCCTTACATAAGAGGCTCTTTAAGGAGCATTGCAGTCCGTTTCCTCTGGTATTACCTAGAGGACGGGGTTAGCAACACTCCTGACAGGGGGCTTCAAAGACTAGAGCCCGATCTGAGGGTCGTACTTCAGTCTGAGAGGTCCTCGGCTAAAAACAGGGAGATCTGTCAGCCAACCCTGCCAGAGTTACAGGGGGCGGCAGTCTCCCGCGAACATTTTTCTCTAGTTTCCGCCCGGAAACGTAGCGGAGCTAGAGAGTTCGCCACCCCCACGGGGGTCCTCAGAGGAATTAATTCAGATGCTTCCTGCCAACGAGCTGTTACAGGGCTCTGAATTAAAAACTCTATGTAGTACCAGAAACCAGTCTGACAGGCTGGTTCCCTTAGTAGAATTTCGAGCAGCGTGTAAACTACTGCTGAATATATCCACATGGGACCCGCATATGGGGTGTCCTTATTACTACTACCCAGAGCAGGGTCTACTGGCAGCCAATGGCTGGTCTTGGAAGCCCGCCATGCGGTACTTCCCCCAGCAATTGGCCCTCAGTCCTCCTCTGAGGAGGTGGATACGGTGAGCGTCATTGACGTCCCGTTCCCTCAATCGCACTGCAGCTGCAGTTCAGGTGTCTCCTGCCGGTTCACCGCTACAGGGCACCGGGCTGTAAGCTCAGGGCAAAATAGAGGCCAGTCTCAAGAGGCTGGTACCCTTAGTAGAACTTTTTGGCAGCGTTTTTTCTACTGCCGATAGTATCTACGTGGGTCCTGCACGCGGGGTTTCCACCGAGGTGGGCTCCGAGCGGGCTCTAGACAGGGACCATCGAGGTGGTCCCTCTTTTGGAAGGATGGGGGGAGTCGGCCCTTCCTAGATCTCAGACAGTTGAATCTCTCAGTCAGAGTAACTGAAGTTCAGACTGGCAGTTACGTCGCAAATCAGGTCCGAGGACGGATTTGTCACGATAGATCTAAGAATGTCTCCATCCTTCCTCAACAAGAGCAGGGAGTTCTTCTTTCAGCCTAGCACTCTCCCCCCCACAGAGTGTGTGGATGTGGCTCTGGCTCCTCCGTGATACCAGAGCATCCATATACTCGACCACGTGAGCCGGGCAGCATCGAGGTGCTGCTCTCGCTCACATGAAAGAAATTGGGGTTGAGACTCAACACCAAGAAAAGTGTGCTGTCTCCATTACAGAGAACCACTTATCTAGGTGTCGTATGGGGTTCGACCACGACGCAGGCACAAATGTCACCTGCTCGGATCGAGTCGATCCTTACTGCAGTTAAGGCGGTCAGGCTAGGCCTGTCACTCTGAAACAGTTCCAAGTACTGTTAGGCCTCATGGCAGCTGCAGCCAACGTAATACCTTTTGGCCTGCTGCACAGGCCAAAAGGTATTACGTTGTAGGTAGTAGACCTCTGTCTGGTCGCCAGCCAGAGCAAGAGGTACTCCTCGGCCCTCAGGCACACGAGGAGTCTTAGTCCTTTGTCTGGTTAGAGCCAGAACAAGAGGGACCGAAATAACCATTGTCTAGTGTTCCACGGACAAGAGGGTATGCATGGTCCTCGGCCCTCGGGCACACGAGGACAGGGTACTCAACCTCCTAGAGTGCTCCTCGGCCCTCGGGCATGCAAGGAAAGGTGGTACACCTCTGCCTGGTAGCCAGCCAGCGCGAGAGGTACTCCTCGGCCCTCAGGCGCACGAGGAGTCTTAGTCCTTTGTCTGGGAAGAGCCAGAACAAGAGGCACTGAATAAACTCGGCCTGGTAATCATGCCAGCACACGAGGGGAATAAGCCTTTGTCTTTGTGTGCTTTTACCTTACTAACTTTTTACTATACTTACTACCTTGATTACACACTATGTAGCACATTACACATAATGGGTGTCTGCTGATGTTTGATAACACAAATATCGTAGAGGCATGTCACCTTTACCATGAGGGCACAGTATATATATATATATATATATATATATATACTGTGCCCTCATGGTAAATGTGACATGCCTCTACGATATTTGTGTTATCAAAGAAATAAAAAAAAGAAAGTCTGTTCTAGCAAAACAGTTTCAACCCTAGACAGAAAATCTTTCCAGGAGTGAGTGAAGGCCAAGATCAGAGTTCATGCTCATCAGGGACGGAAGACCTTCCTCAGTTCAGCGGTACAGAGCCAGATTTCAGACTGTCTTTAAGTAGACTGTAAACAAGAAACTAGATTATGTTATGTAGGCCAAGCGTAAAATGAAAGAGGAAAAAATATGAGGTGAGATGATCTAAACATGGTTTAGACTAGTGTGTCTTTTTAGTCCTTACTTGTCCTGTGTGTCTGGGGTTAAATGTGATTAGTACAGGTGATGACACTAGCAAACATTAGTAAAAGGATTTTTTAAAACTCTTCTGTGTCAATAAATACATATATTGATGTTTTACTACTTTAAAATCAATAGGATCATAAATCATGTGAGCTTGTTTGGAATACATACGTGTCAAAGTACCAATTAAGCCCATGCCAGACTTGCATTTTAACAATGGATTTTTCTTTTTAAAGGTCCCATATTGTCAAAATCGAAATTTCCTGGCTTTTTTCATGATAAATAAGGTCTAGGGGCTATGTAACTACCATATAAGTTTCAAAACAGTCAATCCACAGTAAAATGCACACAGCCTGCATAAAGTAGCTGTTCCTTTTCACGAGCCGCTGTGAATTCCGTAAAAATGTGACGTCCGATCTACTCAGTCACCGCCTTCAGTCACCACCCCGAGCACCGTCCACCGTCCCACCCTTCTTTTGTCTAACCCCCGACAACATCGCGTCCATTTCATTGCTAAGCAACAACAACACGAAAACAAGTCGCGAAAACTCTGTTCAGTCGATGGATGTCAAAACCACATCATTGCACAGGCTTCCGAACAACGTTAAAATAAGAGACCAGTGGCACGTCAACTTCAGCCTCTTTCACACAGCCATTCCGGAAAATACATGGATAATGTGTCCCATGATTTGTTCCGGAATTGTTTAATTTGGTTCATTCACAGTTGTTTTCCGGAATCTGTGCGTGCTTTACACACAACTCGTAAAGACATGTGACATTTGAATGTGAGATGTAATGCGACGCGTACGTTTCACTAAACTCAAACTAACCTGATGAACAATCTGTGCTTCAGCGCTGATAGTGAGGAGCTCCCTGATCGCTGCTTCATTCCACTTTGCACGTATTTTTTCGTCGGGAAGAGTCGCACAATAACGTGCATCATCACTACAACACTGCCTTTATGGCATTTGGTTCTGGCTTTTGTTCACACAGCGCTCGTTCCCATAATTTTCCGGAAAAAAAAACCCATTAATGATCATTCTGAAGTATCCTGTTGAGTATCAGCTCTCTCTATGGCTCTGGGCTAGACTACAGCATACATGACCGTAGTTACTTGTGGTTGGCCTGGCTGTGCGTCACTCAGAAAACAACAGGCCAATCAGAAGAGAGGATAATGAATATTAATTAGATGGGCCAAAATCGACCTGTTCTTGACAGAGCTCCTAAAAAAGGTGCTGTAAAAATATATTGAGATGGATTTTGGCACTTATACCGCAAATATATATTCTTAAGGACATCAACAACTAAAATAAAATCCAGAAATGTGTACAATATGGGACCTTTAAACCATGTCAATATCTATGAAAAACAAACTTTTGGTGGGCTTAATGGGTACACTTACCCTATTTTTAAATATATAAATATACAGTCAGAGATCATATAAGTGCAATAAGCATCATGTGGTAAACTGTACAAAAGAATGTGCAACAATAACAAATGATGCTGTACATCATTTTTTTCATGAGAATCAAAGGATCTCCAAATACATGTGTGCCACCTTCTGTGATGACAGCTGTCTTCCCTGCTTACTTTTCGTTTTTCATTTTATCTTGTTGATCAAGACCCTCACATGCAGGTAAATGCACTACACACACAAACACTCAAACACACGCTCTCGCTCTCTCTCTCACACACACACACACACACACACACACAGAAAGAACTCAAAGGTCAGGCGTTGTTCTGGAACAGCTCTCTGTTCTTCATTAGACGCTCTGCCTTCATGCGCTCAGATGCTTTAATTGAGCAAGTGAGAGATGCAGGTGGAGGAGGAAGATTGAACTGAAGAACAGAGAGTCTGTAGAGTCATAATTAAACCAGAGGGAGACCTGGACTTCACATTCAGCCAATGAAAGGAAAGGTCAGGCAGTGCCGGAGGGCCGTCCATCTCCAAGCGCTCGAGGGAGGGACACGCTATAGCCTTCAGGGACGAGACACAGGTCTAATAAAGCTCAATGAAGAACTGGACACTAGTGTTTAGACACAAACTTCAGCTGCTTCTCTAAAAGAAAATAGCTGAAAACTGAGGATCACACTCACAAAAACATACACACACCCAGTCCCTCTGTTTTCATTGCTTTTGCAGTAAACTCTTATGGTGTCCTAGTAAACACACACACAGCTGTCTCGAGTCGAGTGTGACACCAGCGTTTGTGAAAGAGCAGCAGAGGTGCTTAGATTCACAGTGGGTGTGTCCCAATTTGCATACTTGCGCACTATTCCATGTCATTTTGTAGTATAAATAATGCGAGTACTTTTCACACTTTTAATTCCAAAATGGAAAAGTGAACATTAAATACCTGTATGATTCCACTAAATAACCAAAAATAATAAGTGTGGAACGCTGGTCACTTTATGCACTCGCAGCTTTAATTACGTAGCTAATGGGGAGGGGCTATCAGACTCTGATTATGAATAACAAAATAACCTGATGTAGTATATAGACTACATGGTTGAGTACAGAACACAAGCATATAGTGTATAAGTGTGTCATTCAGGACACAGCTAGTGTCTGATCTGCGCTGAACGTGGTTGATCTTTACAAGGATGGGTCACAGACCAACTGACACTAAACCTTCAACAGCGCCTTGTACTGCTGTTCCTTCATTTTAGACTGTTATTCTGTAAAGCTGCACACATTCACACCCAGATAAACACACACACACACACACACACACACACACGCACACACACACTCACAATAAATATTTGCTGATGTCTCTCTCCTGCTAGCCTTTACACTTCCTGTGTAGGTTGCCACTGGCAACAAAAGAAACAAATTCCACAGAGACCCTTTTGCACCTGTATCTCTCTCCCTCTCTTTCTCTTTCTCTTCCTCTCTCTCTCTCTCTCTCTCTCTCTCTCGGTGTCTCTCAGTCACTCTTTTCAATGTCATTATTATTATTATTATTATTATTATTATTATTATTATTAGTATTAGCAACAATAGCAGTCCTAATGACTGTTGGCTGTTTTTATTTCAATCGTTGGTTAACAACACGTAAATTTAAAAAAAGTGCTTGATGTACATAGACTGTAAACCAAGATAGAATGACAGACAGACAGATACATGGACGTGTTTTTACTTATCGACAGAATAGAATAGTTTTGTTCTTGAAAGATCATGTGCAGATGTCAGAGATAATAATGATGTATGTTATTGGAAAATATCTCAAAATCATTGGATCATGTCATCATGTGGATTTCTGATTATGGATGTGCATCAGATGATGTTGAGTTTCCAGAGTGTTTCAGTAAATGCGGAAATGTCTGATTCCACAACCTCTAGCAAACCATTTAATTAAATCACACAATTACTCTACCACAGTACAAATCACATTACTCTGCTTGGACTAAATTTAATGGACTTTAAACATTCTGTTGAAGAATGAGATGAAAACAGATGTAATTATGTGAAATGTGAAGAATTGCTGGTTAAATTACAGGTCATTTTTATTTACCCTCAAGCCAACAGATTCTGTTTAGCAAACACTTACACAAACCGTGAGATCTGGACAAACAACAACACCATATGTGACTGAAAACACACACAGACACTCACTCACTAAAACAGACACACTCGTATACACACACACACTGGTATTCCTATCATTATGGATTCATTCCATAGGCCTAATGTTTTTTCTACTGTACAAACTGTATTTTCTATGCCCTTACCCTAACCCTACACCTAAAGCTACCCCTCACACAAAACTACAGCCATTTTCAAAACACTTCATTCTGTAAGATTTCTAAGCTTTTTTCCTCATGGAGACCAAGAAAAATTGTCCCCACAAGGTCATAATTTACTGGTATTACTATACTTCTTGGGATGTTTCATCCTCATAATTTAGGGAATACCAGTACACACACACAAACACACAGAGTATGTAAAAACAGCCTCTTCAGATAGTTTGTCTGTGAAAAGGTATTTTTCCTGTAACTCCAACACTGTTGGTAAACTAAAAAAAAAAAAAAAAGAAGCTTGAGAGCTTCAGAAATTAAAGTGTGAGGCTCTCAGTGAAACACACAGTGCAAAGAGAACGAAACAACATAGAATGTCTGTAATTGGCTGCCTTTTAAAGTGTGTGTGTGTGTGTGTGTGTGTGTGCGCGTATTAACAACAACATATGAACAAAACTCTCTGCTGTCTGTGTTTCCGTGGTAACCTGAGGTCTAGTGCAGCAACTTATCATTTTTGTTATATGAATAAAACGTCAAAAGAACAGACACAGACAGACAGACAAGGTGTGGAGTGAGACAGGCCCGCTGCTGAAGCCCCACATTATTTGACTTCTACATCAATGAACGAATATTCAGTCTGGAGTGGAGATGTTGGATCAACACTGAACAGGTTTTGCTGTACACCTGGTTCAGTTCAGTGTTGATCCAACATCTCCAGGTTCTGCTGATGTCCAATCTGAATATGCAAAAAAAAAAAAAAAAAAAAAAAACATTTTACAGGTCACAGTTGCATTTCTACTAAAGTCTGAAGTAGTCTTGAACCGATTAATCACAGAGATCTAGAAGAGATGTGTTCAGGTCTGGTTTCACCATCATCAGTCCAACATAAAGCACTCGCTCTGTAACTAGCACATGAAACTCAAGCCGAGACTGACTATAGGTACAAGCCTCAACCATTGCTAAAGACTCACAAAAACCTACATGATGCTTGTGATGAAACTCCAAATTTGACTTCCAAAATAAACTTCTATGTTATTTGTCTGTTAACAGAAATGCTAAATTGGCACATTACTTCATTTAAACAGAGGCAAATGCTCTCCAAATACAGATGAAGAGATCATCATCTACAAACAGAGAGAGGAAGACATGGACAAGCCTGGAAAAGAGAGACAAACAGAAAGACAGACAGAGACGAAGAGAGAGACATATATCTGTTGTGTTTAGACGTGTTTTGTTGTTTTGTCCCTGATGTTTTAAAAAAAACAAACTTTAATATTTTATACAAATTCCTCACACTTTCATTTTTACAGCAAAGAGCCGCTGCTGTAAGACACAACAATTCAGAAAGGTTACTTCAATAAAACATCCAAAAAGGTTAATGCTTACTGAATCTGACCCATCATCTCTGACCTCCCAGTAGGGCTTTAGAAAAATGATTATTTTGGTCCATATTCTAATCACGATTATTTAACACAATTATGACTTTATATTAGTGATTAATTTAAGATAGCAATAGATTAAATATAGCAATACAGCAGAAAAAAAGATACAAATAAAATCTGCTTTTAAAAAATAAATAAATACTGAATACTTCTATGCAAGTCTAAAGTAGTCTAACAATACTACAGAAATTGAATGTAATTATTTGAATGTAAAATAAATGGCGTCTTCACTGTAATAATTAAACATGCTTTGTTTCTTATTAAACCTACAAAAGTCCTTCATTCAAGAGCAGTATGTGGTATATAATGGTTTTATATTTTTTATGTTTTATTAATATTAAGCACAGAGACGGCAGAAGGAATATTATTTGTTGCCGCTTTAATAGCCACACGGATCCAATATACTGTTACACACGTATTTTCATTCTCAACTGTTTATGATCATTTAAGACATAACTGACAAGGGTTTACATGAATAATCACCAAGCGCCTCATTTTGAAATATTTTTGTGTGTATTTGAGCGTTTAGGTGCCCACCTTGAACTAAAAGATAACTTTACATGTCTGTGTTCTGCTCCGTCTCTGAGCGCATACACAGAACAGCGAAAGTTTTCTTACGCGCCATTTAAAACACAACATCAAAGAAACATGAATAGATCAAGCACGTCCCGTTTTATGAAAGTCACGTTACATGATTTTGCTGATTTGCATGTGGCTTTTATGGAGGAGCGAAAACGCACCACTGGTAAGGGGATGGATTGGGGCAAACCGAATTTCGCTTAATTGCACAGCCCTACCTCCCCGTCAGCGGCTGAACTAGAGCCTGTAGACAAAACAAGATATTTTGAGAAATATTTCAGTGCTTTTGTCCATACAAAATGAACATGATTGGTTTTGTGTTCCACTGAAGGAAGTCATACAGGATTGAAGTACTTGAGGGACAGTAAATGATGACAGAGTTTTATTTTTGGTTAAACTGTCCCTTTAAGGCAGAGCGGTGCCCGTGTCCTTTATTCTCAGCAGCCTGTACTGATAATTGCCATTAACATGATTTGTGTTCTTAATTGTAAGTTCCCTGGAAAGACAGCACCTAACAACATTAATGCAAAGCAGTATGTGATGAACGGCTCAATATACTGCAGTGTTGTAGTATACAAATCTCGAAAGGACAAATTACAGTAGAACAATTCACAGTAAGAGCCTGAAAATGACCTACAGATGCTCTCTGCCAACTCTGTCTTATTTATTTACTTCCTCACTTCATAAAACAGTCAGAGAACAAGAAATAGAGCTACTGTAACATGAGATGCTCACACACACACACACACACACACACACACACACATCAGGTTTTACTATCGTTGTAGGGACATTTGGTCACCACAATGGAGGATAAACCTGTAAACTCAGAGACACACAAACTCATGACACACATATTCTCATATTCACATCACATGCTCACACACACATACACTCTATCTCTCTATCTCTCTCTCTCTCACACACACACACACACACACACACTGTGGGAGTGGGTGCAGCAACAGATCTTAAAAGTCTGGAAATCTACAAGACTAAAGAAATAAGCAGGTTTCATTTATACTGCCATTTTACTTTACCATGTTTTGCTTTAAATTTCTGACCCATATAGAGTTTCAATACAGTGACATTTAACATTATTATCGCGCACCGCTGTAATCAATCCATTTTAAACCAATGATTGGGGAGTACACATGATCAGTGACGGCGCTACACTGGGGTTAGGGGGGGCTATAGCTCCGGCAGAATTTTGAATAGCCCCGGTTTAGCCCCCCAAGCAGTTGAGATGGAAGAGTGCTGTCCTGTGCTGTTTGCACATATCCGTCACATAGTAACCTCCACATCATGTGAGCGCGGGTTCCTGCATTAGGCTACATTTAATCCATTATATAATCACTAACATTGTGATGTTGTGTTCGTTTAATGTTTAATTTAAGTGTAAAGTATGCACAGTTCTTATTGTGCATATGAATTGTGTTGTTAATGCTGAGCGCATGGTGCTGTCCAGTTCTAAAGTCTTTCACCTTTGCATGTAAAAGGTTTTTGGTATTTGTCATTGTCTTGTGCAGAGTCCTGCACAGGCCTCAAATATAGGCCCTAGCCTGGCCCTCGTCTGACAGCTTGAATTGAATTGAATTCTTGGTATGAGTCCGGACAGACTTCAACCCGAGCCAGTCATTTCCCCCCTTCTCCCAAAACAGCTATTAAAATAGTTTTTTTTTTTTTATGTAATGGCAAAGTGATCATATTTTGTTTAGTTTTTTTTTTTTTTTTTTTTTTTAAGTTAATTTAGAAAAACATTTGGAGTATTCTTTTGTTCATTAAAAATACGTTTTTTTTTTTTTTTTTTTAAGTACTCCTAATGACCAAGTGGCCAGCAGCAGCCAGTGAGTTAATCATAGCTGTTTGATCAATGTAGCCTTCTCAAATCAGCACGACTTGCCTGAAATAAAATCTATAGATATTAAACAGTTCAAACATATCACAATGTTAGTTTAAATGTTTAACCTATATAAATGTGCAATGTTAATCGCATATCCAATCGTTTGTGCGGAGAATGGAAGCTAAAGCGTGCTTTACAGCACACGGAGGCGTGAATCACATGCATTGGAAACACCTTAAATACACCGTCTTTTTTGCCCATAAAGGTAAGAGTAATAGACTATTTGTAACTGTAAAGGGTCTACTTTGATTTATGTGCACTCACAATATCAACAAAACGTTTTTGATTTTATAAAATAAACAAAGAGGATGCGCTTTCTGCCATCTCGGAACAGCAGAGCTTCACAAGATGAACTGAAACTCAGCGAACAGCCTACTTGCCTTACAGACAAGATAAATATATCTATAGAGTGCTTTGAATTGCTACTTTAAAACAAAATAATTTAAATCGAAAAACAAAAAGTCTTTGATTACTATCTTCTCTCTAAAGGCACGTCCAATGAGGAAATGGCGTGTCAGGATTATCTTTGCGACACTGACCCAGAAAACATTAGTTTAATTAATAAATAATTAAAATATCTCCTTACTATTTCATCTCGACACATTTTTGGTAATTACTTTTGCTGATGCTTTGCAGCAAGCTTTAGCCTATTGCGTGCACTTGATTGCAGATTTGCGGAACTCTTCAAACTGCACCGAAGGCACGCTTGCCGCCGCCCGTCGGGCTCGGGCTGAAATGAAGGCCTCTGGTCACTTGTATTAAGCTGTGTCTATTTCGATGAAGATGCCTATTATATTGCCAAATACAATTTAAAACTATACTTCTCTTAAATGTGGTGTGTGCCATAGCTGCTTTTATTTAAAAAAATAAATAATAATAATAATAATGAAAAATAAATATAGTTTCTACATTAAACATTACGATGTTTAATAAATGCATTAAGAAGTCATGCACTAATAAAAGATTCTTCTGTTTGTCCTAAAAGTGTTTAAGAGTGTAAGCCGTTGATTTAAAGCGTGGATTCAGAACTTTGTTTTGAGCTTCTGATCTATTGATACTGCAGCATTTCTACACTCACAGGAGAATTTTACAATCTAAAACCATTTAGAATTGAGGTTTGAATTGAACTGCATTATAGCGTGTCAACAAATACGCTTTCATTTCCAAACCCTTTCTAAATGTTATTATTTGCTGTCTGTGTGCGTTTAATAATAGAGTCTCTCCATCTGCAAAAGACCTGACAAGAACTACGAGAATATTGATATCAATCAAAATATACCATTGTCACACACATGGTCATTGAGCCTGTGCTGAACGTCCTCAATATTGAGACGGAAAAGGAAGATTGCTGTGACTAGATAGTAAAGGATTAAGCATAATTGGTGTTCTTCACACAGTTCTTATAGTTAGATTTCTGTGTGTTCAAGTGAGCTGCATTACAGCGCAGATCTTACGACAGATCCAGAGGAAAGCATAAAGCTTCTGCACGTCTGCTGTTCCCCGTGGTGCGAGTTACAGAAAAAAACCCGACCTGACCGACACGCTGCTCTTGGCTTGAGTTCATCGCCAGAGGCAAATGCACACCAGGCTTCTGCGTCCAGATCTGCCCTGCGTGTGTGTGTGTGTGTGTGTGTGTGTGTGTGTGTGTGTGTGTGTGTGTGTGTGTGTGTGTGTGTGTGTGTGTGTGTGTGTAAAAATAAAATTACTAAACTGCTGCTGGGTGTCTGCGAGTCAGATGACTGCGGGTTAGTTAAGATCCTCCAACTGACAAACAACAGCCAAAACAAACACAAAAGTAACTCATAACCAGAAACAATACAACTAAACCCCAAAAAGGTTTTAAAACACTAGGCATCGACACTTGTCGACTTTGTAAGGGGTTACAGAGGAAAACTGTGCATTAAACACTAATCGATTGATGATCACACAATACCAGACTAATCACAACAAACTCACTGCTCAGAAACCACAACAAATGAAAACAATGTCTTAATGAAATTTAAAAGCAAAACATATCCGTGCCCATCATAAACTATGTGATTCACTATTAAATCTGCCTCTGACCAACATCTACAGACGGTCTCTGTCTTTTGACAACTAGTGCTAAGAAGTAAATCTGGGCAAAAGTCATGTAGTGCATTCAATTCTTAAAGAATCAAAAACACTGATCCAGTCAGCGGATCATGTGACAGATATACTGCCAAAAGCAAACATCTGC
>NC_133363.1:66671253-66731253 GCF_049309525.1 Garra rufa
AAATACTGTACAGTCACAGGAAAAAACACTCTCAAACACACACACACACACACACACACACAACAAATACTGAAACAGATACAAAACCACATTTCCTCGACAATATTTAATTTCTATCAGTTACACTGATGGCCGTTTCTTGAGTAAGTGGGAGAACAAACTCATATAAAGAACTAATATAAGGAGATAAACTGATCAATGAGCAATTCAATTCAGTTCCATCACAGGAAGAGGAGCAGAAGTGAACGAGAGCTCTGCACGGCTACCAAAGGCTCCTGCCAAAATATAACAACATTAAATTGGATGCTATTGCATTTTAATTAGTTTTAGCCCGTCTGCGAAAAGCTTCCTGGCAGAAAAACACCTTGAGTAGCCAAAGGTTCCCTTCAGAGTCATTTACTCATACAATGAATGTTCCCAAGAAACTCACCTTTAAAGCTACAATCCTGATCAAACACAACACTTCATAATCAAAATTATTAACTTCAGCTACTATACATACATCCAGCTTCACAAAAATACATTTAATCACATGAACCGTACACGAACAGCAGATCTGGTCAATCGTCACCAAATGTAAACTATCCCAGTTAATATGTTAAGAGGTTAATTGGTTCAGCAGATACGCCACAAGACCATCTGATCCTATGGAAGACGTCAAGAACTCATCATGTGGCCTGAGGACAGCAACAAACTAAAAGTCCCAAGCCAAAGGTCAATGAATCCCCTGCTAGTTAAAAGAAAAAGGCAAAACAATCGATCCGCATCAGTATTACCAGCCCTCACTGTTTTATAATCCTCACTGTTTGGGATTTACATATTGAAATGGAATATTGATTCATATGTGTAGTTTACTTGCTGGCCATACAAAAACTCACACACACAACACACACACACACACACACACACACACACACACACACACACACACACACACACACACACACACACACACACACACACACACACACACAACACACACACACACACACACACACACACACACACACACACACACACACACACAGAAAGTCAGGGGGTAAAGCTAATTTCTCATGATTTCTGCTGGTCAATTCTGCTAAATGAGTTTTTTGGTCATTAAAATGACACCAGAGGCTCAGAGAGCAATGAACTGTGGGTAATACATCAGCAAAGCCAAGAAGGCAATGACAGGAAATTAGCAAGTAAAAGAGGTCACAGGGAAACGCTGAAAAGGCTTATTGAACTAGCATGCCGTTAAATCTATCCATGTGCAAAAATAATAATTATAATTACTCCTGCTAATACTTATAATTAAGTGTACACTGGAGATGAAGTCATAGATGTTAATTAAAACAAAGAACAAGCAGTAATCTGAGCGGTTGAGACGAAGAGAGAAGCGAGTCACTGTGTAAAGACAGTCAGCAAGCCAAGAGTCTGAGTATTGAGTTAACCTCCTCCTACAGGGTCACGACTGACAAAACCAGATCCATTACATATAGAAAAGCCAAGCCACGCTTCACGTTATCCTGAGCTGAAGGTAACTGACTGACAGCAACAAACACAGTCATACAGATCTACATAAAGAGGAGCGGAAGGCTGAAAAGCACAAGTGCAGCACGTCTTTTGTCAAACGTCCATCACTAATGGAGTGTGAGAGTGAATCCAGCACCTGCTCAGAGCTTCGGCAAACAAACGATAGCCCCTCATGAACCAGCGACTGATTAGCATAATGAGATGCTGAAGAAACATCATTAAGCTCAGAGATAAGCATTCAGCATCACCATATGTGTATATATATATATATATATATATATATATATATATATATATATATATATATATATTATATGTATATGTGATCATTATGTCGTTCATTACAAACAACATTATAATATATAATAATTTAAATGCTATGTCCATAACACGTGCTTGAAACGAAACTGAAACTCAACCACATAGTGGGCTTGCAAACCTCTCATTCGGCATGAACCGTTTCCATGAGAATGGAATCTTAGACGAGGTGTAACATTTGGTTGCTAAACTATAAAGCTACTTATTATGTAAAGAAGGCTTGTACTTTTATCATGTCTGAATATCTACTAACAGCACCTTTCACATATGCAAAAAAGTGTTTGGAAAAACAACACTTGAATGAATGAATGACAAAATGCTCAAGCACAGACCAATGAGACACTGTGTGCATGTGTGTGTACTCGCTTTCACTTAATATTTATGTCTGTATATAAATAAAAGAGACCAAAATATACATAAGCAGAGAGTTTACAGCCTTTAAAATAATGTCAGATCTACAGCAGGACCAATGCCACACACACACACACACACACACACACACACACACACACACACTGCAAGCTACATCTAATCAAGAATGACATTTGACTCAGCATGTTGTCAGTGTGTTTGTGCGTGCGTGTATGCGTGTGTTCGTTCATCAGGACTCCCTGAGAGGAAATGACCTTGTCCCCAAATGCCAAAAACAAAGACGTCTCCATTTTTCTTATTCTCTGTAGAGCAGGAGCTTCATTATGTGCCGCTGCTGCATATGCTGCTTTTTCTCTCAGGTCTCGTGTCAATCTCACACATCAGTGAAAAACTCACACTCACAATTTGATTGGCACAGATTCAACATGCTTCAGTGTGAAAAAACACATGAATAAAAGAGACGTGCAGGGATGATGATGATGATGATGTCATTATTGAAATGAGTTTGTCTGTTATTCCAACACTGCTCAACTGTCTGCATAACACGCTGTTTTTTTTCTTGTTTACACTTGGCCGAACATGTAATCAGTCAGCACTGGTATTATAAAAAATAATCATCTCAGCGCTGCCATCTTTTACATGCACGCAGACGAGACTCTGACTGCTTTCAGCCCAGCATGATATTCTGAGCTGAAATCACAGGCTGTCAGATGAGAGTTAAAAACAAACCAGGACATCAAATTACAACCTCCAGCGAACAAATCATCATTCTGTCCTGAAGATAGACAGACACAGAAGTACTGATCTGGTGACGTCAATGACAGATGATGAACATGTGATCTGTGTGTTTCTGTGGTCAGCAAATGAAAATGCCAAGAAATGTTCTTGACTTGTCACTCCTCAAGTCCTTGAGCACAGTCAAGGTCATCGGTTTAAATCCCAGACAACACAGATACTTTAAAATAATGTACACCCTGGGCTTTAATTTATTCGTTTAGCAGAGGCTTTCATCCAAAGTGACAAAAAGAACATCATAAGCAACCTGTTATAACCTGAATCACTTTGGTTAAAAGCATCTGCCAAACACATATAAAATGTGTTTTTCTGAAATACCTGGAATATCTTCTAACACCCACATTCATGATTAAAGACAGATTAGATCCACTTAATTATAAAGAAATCCTGGGAAGCTTGCACTTGCTTCTGGAGAACACATCAGACTGATTCTAACCAACTGATCAGACAATGCTTTGAGTGTATTGACAGCTCACACAAATACACATATAAGCATTTGAAATCAACACTTTGATAAACAAAAACTATAAAAGAAAAAACATAACTATGACTAAAAACAGGATCTGTGCAAAAATACACATATACCACCTGTCCAAATTACACAGAATATCATAAAGTAGAATACATAACTTCAGTGTCTTTATTATTAGTGGTACATGGCCACAAAAAGAGGGGAGCGTTAACCAAAGAATGATGCAATTATGAATAAGCACACACATGAACAGCATTCGTAGATGTTTTTATAAATATTTTATTATTTGATCTTCTCTGTTAAGGTCTATTTTTGTAATTATGTCAAATATACAACTAAGCAACTTACTTTTTACTTAGTCGGGCTAATAAAGCAAATTTGAATTGAACAGGGAGAGAGAAAGATAAGAGCAACCGGACGTCACAGACTGAACACACAGTACAGCTGTCCATGGTGCTGAAAATGTCTGTGGTACTGATGTTGTCTGTGATACTGATGCTGTCCATGGTGCTGAAACTGTCTGCGATGCTGAAATCGGCTTCATGAGCAACGAAGCACTAAGCCCTTTGAAAACTCACGTGTACCATCTAAATGCAATATTTTCTCTCTTTTACTCAAAACACACACACCCACACCCACAGAAACAGCCTTAGCAGCAGGTAACCAGAACAAAGTGGCCAATGTCTAGAACAGCAGATTGCAGAGAAAATAACAGCAGACCAATAATCCAAGAACAGTTTGATGGAGGAGTCTGACCTTTCCACAAAAGCACCAGATCTGATGAAGTGAGAGAGAGACAGACAGACAGACAGGTTGGTCTCTGAGACATAACACGTCAAAGACGACGGCAGCAGCTGCAGCACAGACATACAAACAAATGTCCTTGATTTTCATACAAGTTTCCACACAGACACATGCACAGACTCTAGTAGTGTGTATCTGGAGTGTGTCTGTGTCACACAGATCCCTGCTGTTTCTCTTTCAGTACATAAAGTGAAACATTCATTAATATCATTTAACAAGACTGAAAGAATGTCACATTTATTTCTTCAGCTAGAACCTAATAGAGCTACAGAGTCATCTATCTCTGTCTGTCTGTCTGTCTGTCTGTCTGTCTGTCTGTCTGTCTGTTTTTTTCAGGTGCAGTTAAAGTGTGTGTAGTGCCTCATCAAGGAAAAGGAGAAACACTGAGAATCAGCTGCCAAAACAACAGTATGAGAGAGAAATGAATTACAGCAACAGAGATGAAACAGAGGAAACGGGAATGAGTGAGAGACGAAGAGAAGAACATGCTGAGCGAAGAAATGCTCAGAGCCACAACAAGAACAAAGACTGGACTGACAGAGACATGCATACACACACACACATACTCAAACACACACTAACCAGCACCTAATGTCAACTTTCACCTCCTCAGAGAAACAGAGAGACGGGTACAGAGATGGATCAGAGAAAACGGCCGTCACACAGAATCTGAATACACAGGACGAGGAGGACCGTTTTGGAAGATCAAACCCTGATCCTACAACAATACTACAGCAAACGGGATCCCAACCCGACTCCACGACTGGCTATGAGAAAAACTACATATTTGGACAGAAATTTCAGCAAAATGGTGCAAATATTAAGGAGTAACTCTGGTGAGGTACAGATCGAGGCTAACACATTTTTATTTGTGATTCAATGGCAGATGAGAGGGGATTCAGCGCATGGTTGGGTTAGGGTTTCAGCGTTCCACAACAGTCAACTACATAGATCACAGATTTACATCTGTTCTCTTTGAAAGCATTAGATCACAGTCAAAACACTGTCTAAAGAGGAAAGATATACTAACATACACAGATGACCCAGCAAACTGAACAAGATTAGAAATAATTACAGATGGGTCTAATAAAGTGCTGAAAAATACTGGCCGCAACCGAAAAACATTAGATCCCAACTTTCAAATGACTTGCCCTTCAGAAAGTTAGATGACAACAAAACTTATTTTTTTAGTTAAAGGAAGAGAGTGTATTTTACTACCGGCCTGATGCCTGCATGCTTTGGTAATAATGTCTGACATGCCAATGAAGTACATTTGAGAAGAAAATAAGAATGAGAGAGAGAGAGAAAGGGTCAATGGTGTCAATGTCACAGAGACGTAATGAAGGAACGCTGGATGAACAAACTGAACAGATCAATCGGGCAGAAATCAGGACAGCCCAGACACGATCAACAGTTTCTATTGTGCCACAGAAATAGGCGTCCTTTACAATTGCCTCCTCTCTCTGAATGAGGTCCAGAGGTGCAGCGATGCCCAGCCTGAATCCTGTGTGTGTGGGTGTGAGAGAGAGAGAGAGTGACAGACAGAGGTAAACTGGGAGCTGTTGAGATAAGAGTGCTGAAGCGAACTCACATTTACACACAGAGAAATGAAGAGAAGCGCTGAATCAGCAGCAGCACTGCAGATACACACAAACTAACTAGTCTTTCTTTCTGCACGTTCTCCTGACTGATGCTGTGGGTCACTCCTCTGGTTTATTGCTTCTTTTATTATTGTAGGTCACATTCATAAACTGCTTTGGATGACCTCCAAATAAACACATGTACTTAAACTAAGGCTGCACAATTTGTACAAAACATTATGTTTATGATAGGCATTATTAATTGTGAAAAGCTTTGATTGCAGTCCGTTCCATTTAGATCAACTTATCTTGTTTCAAAGGCTGCATGTTGAGTGCTTTAATGAAATGACCAATCACAAGTCTTTACAGGGGTCCTGAAATGGACGATCAAATCATATTACAGGTTACTCTACAATAAAAACATACCACAAGCTTCACACCTCTCCAGGTTAAAATTAGTTTTTGAGGATGATTTTCCTCTAGATGCCTATTTACACACGTATGTAACTCAAGGAAATGGACACTTAACAAGAGTGATACTGTTGTCGAGTAAAACAGTCTAACGGTGTTCTGTCCCTATATACAGAAATACCAAGACAAACCTCCTAAAACTCCATATACAATTAAAAAAGCATAGATTAAGTTTTTTTAAAGATGTGCCTCAGCAAATGAACAAAAATGTTTTCTCTTTTCTTCATCTCAACACGCATCCATGTCCCTAAATATCAATTAATTATAGTAAGCCTATAGTAAGCCTACAGTTACAATAACAGTTCTAGAACTAAATAAAGGTAATATTTTCAGATAGTTATTCTCTTTTGCCTCAGGCTCAAACACATTCGGCTCTGTCTCGAACATCAAGCACACGTCACACATGCTGTGAGTGAAAACAGTGATGAAGTTCAGCAATCACAGCAGTGGACGTTTACTTGTGCTTGTGAAAAAGAAGACGCCACCTAAAATAGCTAAGCTAAGCTAACCTTTATAAACATCAAATCAAATCAAATCACTTTTATTGTCACATCACCACAGCACCTGTGCCTAGGTGAGTGAAAGTGGACAATTTACATATACATACCAAACAGACAGTTACATACCTTACAGGATTATACAGAGTGACAATATGCAATATATACATACATACATACATACATAGTACACACAGTGTACTATTAGACATATTTACAGTTAGCAATACAGTGCAAGTTGTGCTGTATTTTCAAGAAATGTGCAAAAGTAGTATTATATGAAATTGGGCAGAAGAGAGATTGGGGAGGATAGCACATAGTGCAAAGATTTCAGTGCAATTATGAACATATATTATTCATGTTATGAATGTGCAAATAGATCAGAGTGTGATGCTACAGGTGGTTTGTATGGCCCACTCACCTGTGTGTAGCACACTCAGATTCCACTAAGGAAGATTGTCAACAGTGCAAAGGTGCAGTGGATTATGTATAGATTGGATATGCAAGGACATGGATGTGTATTCGATGGTTTACAGTGTAACAGATATATTATTGTATTAAGTGCAATGTGTGCATAGAGTCCAGTGATAAAGGGCAGTGCATGGCATATGATGTAGTGGGAGTGTGCTGCTAGATGTGTTAGTTCTGATTGTTCATTAGCCTGGTAGCCGTGGGGAAAAAGCTATATCTTAGTCGGCTAGTGTGGGATCGGATGCTGCGGAGGCGTCTTCCTGAGGGCAGCAGAGAGAGCAGTCTGTGGGACAGGTGGCTGGAGTCACTGATGATCCTTACACACCGCCTGGTATAGATATCCTGGAGGGAGGGAAGCTCACCTCCAACAATGTGGCGGGCAGTTCGCACAACCCTTTGCAGAGCTTTGCGGTTGCCAGCAGTGCTGTTCCCAAACCAGGCAGTGATGCAGCCAGTCAGGATGCTCTCCACAGTGCAGGTGTAGAATGTTCTGAGGATGCTGGGGCTCATTCCAGACTTCCTCATACGTCTCAAGAAGAAGAGGCGTTGGTGTGTCTTCTTCAGCACTGCATCTGTGTGAGCGGACCATGTGAGATCCTCACTGATGTGAACACAGAGGAACTTAAAGCTGTTAACCCGTTCCACAGGTGTCTCGTTGATGGTGATGGGTGTGTATTCTCTGCTCTGTCTCCTGAAATCCACCACCAGCTCCTTAGTCTTATCGATGTTGAGTGAGAGGTGGTTCTCCTGACACCATTTGGTCAGGGTGCTCACCTCCTCTCTGTAGGTAGTCTCATCATTGTCAGTGATCAGTCCTATCACCGTTGTGTCGTCAGCAAATTTGACGATGACGTTGGAGCTGTGTGTGGCTGTACAGTCATGTGTGTACAGGGAGTACAGGAGTGGGCTGAGAACGCAGCCCTGAGGAGCACCAGTGTTGAGGGTCAACTTAGATGAAGCGTTGCTGCCTATTCTGACCACCTGATTTCTGCCTGTCAGGAAGTCCATGATCCAGCTGCACAGAGATCTGTTTAGACCTAGAGCCTGTAGCTTTGCGACAAGTGTGGCAGGCACTATGGTGTTAAATGCTGAGCTATAGTCCACAAACAGCAGTCTCACATAGGTGTTTTTATTTTCCAGGTGGGAGAGAGCAGTGTGTAGGGTGAAAGCAATAGCATCGTCTGTGGAACGGTTGCTATGATAAGCAAATTGTAGCGGGTCTAGTGATGCAGGCAGCACAGAGCAGATGTAGTCTCTGATGAGTCTTTCAAAACACTTGCTGAAGATGGGTGTCAGAGCAATGGGCCTCCAGTCATTCAAGCATGTGATTTTATTTTTCTTGGGTATGGGCACGATGGTGGATTTTTTAAAATACGAGGGAACGAGGGAAACATAATGTAAATATCATGCATTTTATGATCCCATCACAAGAGTTTGGCTTACCATGAGCTCAGTGACCACCTGCAAAATAAGGTTCAGTTTTACTCAAAGCAGCAACCTTCATCTCACTGTAAACCCAGAGGAAGCATCTGCCAACAGAATAAAAAATACAAAGGCAAATACCTTTCAACTCTTCAGGTTTAATGCTGATGTAACGCTTTAACCCTACGTGTTCAGTTCAGAATAAACCATTCAGTAACGCTCTGATGTCTATGAGATCTTAATCACTTCACTGTCTGTGCTCCTGTGAACATGGAGAAATTTCCACATCATTTCATTCAGTCACCCTGGATTGATTTTTAAGATTCTCCTTAAATGAAATGGAAGGAATTCACTTTCAACTCTAGGTGCAGTCGGCATGTGAAATTCCTCTTAAGTGAAAGAAACTCTCAGGAAACGAGATCAGAGCAGTTCAGAACGATCCACCTGCTGTTATTTCAACCCAATCTTCCCGAGCTGCCGTGGCACGATTATTTAAATTAAACCGTTCGAGTTCTCTGGCTACCATTATTAAAATCACGGTTCTTTGCTATTTCATTCAAAGGTTTTGTTTCTCTCCAATCTTGAGCAGCAATTGCTCAGCCGTGACCATAAAAACCAAGAAGAACCAAAATATATGTTTGTCTTAGTTATTCTCTTATGGATGCTGTCATCATTTACTCAGCCTCACTTCATTCCAAACCTCTATGATTTTCTTCTTTTTCTATGAAAGACTGAGAGCGCTGCTCGCTCTTCTAAGCAATTACAGTGAAAAATGGACACTGAAGCTATCATGCAAAAGCAATATAAAAGTAACATAACATATGACTCTGAAGTTACACAAGCCCAAATGATAATCTCAACATTGGCCAAAACTCCCTGTGTGTTCATGAGACTTCACATGAGAAGAAGGCTTCAGTTGACCTTGCATGGAAAAGAGTGACATTTTCTTCTTTTGATTTTCATGGCAAGGAAAGTGATTACGATATAAAACAACATGGGGATGAGTAAATGATGACAGAATATTCATTTCTGGTTGAACGAATTCTTTAGCGTTTTCCTTTCATGTTTGTAGGCCTTGTGTAAATCTTCCCTAAGCACATTAGGCCTCTTAAGAAGAAAACAGCCTTAGTTTTTACCAAAATGCAAAATGTCACTAGACCATCTCATCAAATGCATCTGAAGTCTCGCCACGTACCGCTAATCAGCGTCAATGATGATCTGGATGATGTAAATGGAGGAGGATCTGCTCACTTTAACATTCAGCTCGTCTTAGAGACACTTCTGATCGCTACGCTTTCGTTACCTCTTTTAAAGATCTCTTTACCCGAGCGGCAAGTGAGCGAGAAATGATGAGGATCTCAGGTTGACTGGTTAGAGGAGAAGGATTATAGTCAGATTAGATCCGCTGCTAACAGGCGGCAGCGAACTCTGGGAGTCGGGGTCGAGCCGCTGTCACGGCAGGTGAGGAGGTCACGTCTGGAGCATCACGGCTCCTTCAGCTGAGCTCTAGATCAGTGTTCAAAGACAAAAAGAGCTTTTTAAGATGATCTCCCACTTTAAAGAGCACAAAGAGCTGACAGGAACTAAACTAACAGTTAAAGGTTCAGAGGAACGTTAAAACACAGCTGTGTCAAATACAGTACGCTCACACAGAGCGGTATGTACCATACAACAAATCTCAACTGCTTTATTGTTTATATCGTAACATAACTTAACCACATTATTACCCATCTCAAATTCGGTAAGGAATAAAGATATTCTAATCGTTAAAATCATGATTTTCTGGAAAACTGCTTTGAAACAATGTGTGACTTCACCAGTAAATTTGACTTGACAAACACATAAAAGATCCTGCAGAGATCTGGCCGGTAAAGAATAGGATCTTAATTAGGCCAAAAGCATTTTCCCAACATCCCAACATGAATCCATTCAGACATCTGACAGACGTCTGCCAGATGAAGCTTCAGCACATCTAAGGAAAAGACCTTCAGCATTCCCTCACAACCACACAAAAACTATTAGTTAAACATAAGGAAAATGCATTTAACCACCAGCTTATGGTTTGGAAAGAGGCCTACTCAGATCTGAAAGGTTGTGAATCTCTTCTACTTCACTGCAACCATTTTTGCATTTACAAGCGATAATCCAATTACATCACCTTATTACGTGTGCAAGCATTATTTCCAGTCCAATTTACTTGTTTTCACACACAGTTTTAAAGTAGCTTTACAGAAAACAGTGACTTATAAACCCCAGGGTTCAAGGCAGAAGATTGAGCAGCGAAAGAAAAATCTGAGATGTTTAATGACAATGAAAAAATGAATCAAATGCATATATATGTCATCTTATTAGGGGCCAAGCACCGAAGGTGTGTAGGCACCTATTGTATCCGTTGGCATTCTTATTCTTCTTCTTCCGTTTCTTCCGCCGCAAGTCTATGGCAGCCCATAGAACCGCTTGCGGGAAAGTTGTATAATTTTGCACACTGATGGAGGACAGTCCCAACATTAACCATAGCAAGTTTGATGTCTCTAACTGAAACTCTGTAGCGCCACCACTTGTCCGAAATTTCACTTTCTTTTTGCTAATAACTTTTGAACCATAAGCCACAAAATCAAAATTCTTTTTTTTCTCTGAATCCTTGGGTCATGCCGAGTCGAATGAACACCAAAATTCAAAAATCGTAAGGTTTAGTTTTTTTTCTATAATTTATTGTTTGTAAAACCTACTTTTTCGAACTCGTCCTAGACGGTTTGTCTGATTGTCACCAAAATTGGCTCAGATCATCTTCAGACCATGTTGGCAAAAAGTTATGGAATTCAAGTTGATTGGACAAACCGTTCTCGAATAACGTGCTAATTAATTCTACGAAAAGCGTGCAAAAATGAATGTGAGGCCATATCTCCGCAACGGTTTGTCGTATTGAGACCAAACTTGGTGTGTGTTATAATATGCATGACCTGAGTCAACCTGCAGTGTTTCGTCACAGTGCCACCTAGTGGTCAGGAGATATGAATTTTTGCTTATAACTTCTCAGTGCTTTGCCAAAAAATCTCAAAGCTCATCCCGTTAGATTCGGAGGAGCATGCCAAGTCCAACCATATCCAATTTTCCCATGTCAGCCATTTTGGGTGTCGGCCATTTTGAATTTAGCTTTAAAATGCTGCATCTTGAGAACGGATTAGCGTATCGTTTCGACATTAATTACAAAAATGTTCGGCACTATGCCCTGAATATACATAAAACATTTGGGGCCAGCGCCACCTTCTGGTCAAAAGTTATAACGAAATTTCGAAAAATGCTAATAACTTATGTGAAAAATGGCTTATTGTAATTATTGCAATTGATCTCAAAGTATTCCTTGGGTCAGGCCGAGAACAATGATACCAATTTTGCCAATTTTGGCCGAACTTCCTGTCCGCCATTTCGATGAATGTAGAAATCCTACTTTTTCGAACTCCTCCTAGACCGTTTGTCGGATTTTCACCAAATTTGACTCGGATCATCTTCAGACCATGCTGACAAAAAGTTATGGATTTTGTGTCGATATTCAAAACCGTTTTCATTTAACGCATCAACGAATTTGCTGAAAAGATGCCAAAGCGCATCTGAAGCTGTATCTCTGCAAAGCTTTGAGATATTTGCACCAAATTTTGTATGTGGCATTATCACCTCACACTGATTACACCACATCAATTTGGTAACAGCGCCACCTATTGGTCAAGAGTAATAAGCCATTCATTAACTATCAATTATAAATTGTCCAAAAATGCTTATAACTGTAGACAGCATTAGCCTATTGTAATGAAATTAGTCTCAAAATATTCCTTGGGACATGCCGACAACATAGATACCAAATATGCTACAGTTGGTCAAACTTCCTGTCCGCCATTTTGATTTATGTTGAAAATCTACTTTTTCGAACTAGTCCAAGACCGTTAGTCCGATTTTCACCAAAATCGAGTCAGATCATCTTCAGACTGTGCTGACAAAAAGTTAAGGATTTCATGTTGATAAATGAAACCGTTTTCGTACAGCGCCTCTACAAATTTTAGGCTTGATGCCAAAATGATTCTGAAGCTTTATCTCTGCAAAGCTTTGACATAAAGACACCAAACTTTGAGTGTGCCTTTGTCACCTCACACTAAACACACCACATCGATTTGATAACAGCGCCACCTGTTGGTCAAACCTAATAAGCCATTAAATCGTATCAGTAGGCGTTCTACATCATTTTTCTGTCGTTTTGACTAAAATCATCCTAAAATGGCTTCTTTTTACTTATTGTTGCAGTTGGTCTGCTGTTCCTGCCATCCTTAGCTCCTCATTTTCCCCTTTGAATGCTTGGCCCCGTAATTGCTGCTTGCAGCTATATTTTAAAACATATTATCATAAACTAGAAATGTTTGTGTTTGTGAGTAACGCTGCAGTGTGC
Organism: Garra rufa; assembly: GCF_049309525.1. Lineage (NCBI taxonomy): Eukaryota > Metazoa > Chordata > Actinopteri > Cypriniformes > Cyprinidae > Garra > Garra rufa. Next base: position 66,684,406 of record NC_133363.1, read on the forward strand.
TGAAGCTTGGTGTTTCCTCAGATGTGTTTGGTGCTGCTAAACCTCAGAAAACTCGGGGTCACCCAGACGCTTACAGAAGCGGATCAGCCTGGCACACACACACTGCAGCTCTGAACACGGTCATTAATAACCTACTGATCAATCACACGGTCAATATATCATTTGCATACTAATAACACGCCATGGGAAACCACAAAGCAAGAGTATCTGAGTGAGAGTGTGTGTGTGTGTGTGTGTGTGTGTGTGTGTCTCTCTGCGGGTTGTTCAGAGAGGTTGTCTATCGCACCCCAGCGGAGGAGCTGCGCGCGCTGAAATCATCCTCACTACACATGAACTCATGAACTCAATGTGAAATCAGACAGAACGGGCCAGTCCTTTGATTTCAGCCCATTTAAATGAAAATAAAACAGGCAAGAGAGCACAAGAAACAACACAAGAAAGACTGTCAACGCCTACAATCACACACCACTTAGTTCGTTTGTGTCTATCGTGTGTGTGTGTGTGTGTGTGTGTGTGTGTGTGTGTCAGACGTAACAGTCTAGAGATCGGGGAAAGAAATATAGTGTTTAATAATGTCTCGACACTACGGCAGCTGCTGAACTAGCATGTCAAATGTGTGCGGAGACACATGAGTGATCGATGCTCTGATCATTAGAGTCTCTTCAGCGAACATTCATCAATCACAGTCACTTCCCTTCACACGCATCCTCCGATTCTCTCCTTTAACCAGCATCATGTTTCCAGACCCCGAAACACTGGAGACTTTAAGAAATCAAACCTGACATGATCCGAAACAAGAGATCACCTCACACACACACACACACACACACACACACACACACACACACACACACACACACACACAGAAAGAGAGAGAGAGAGAGAGAGAACACACGGGTTCGCGTTCATATTGGAGATCAGACTGACGTACGCTCTTTAGCAGCTCATGTGTGTAAAATTGGACATCGTCATGATGCTGATCAGAGACACCCAAGAACGAGTACACACACACACACACACACACACACACACACACACAGAGAGAGAGAGAGTGTGATCAATCAGCTGTTTACCTTCGCAATGCTCTCCCTGCGTCTCCGTCTCTCCTTCTTCCCAAATTCCTGCGCTTTTCTCTGGAATCTCAGTACGAAATAATGTCCAGTATCCGTCAGAGCCCAACGCGTCTCGATGGGAGCTGCTGAGCGCCGCGTCACCTGCGTCCTCACATCAGCAGCGCGCTCGAACCCGCCCACAGAGACACGCCCCGCGCCGCGGGCGGAGCCGAGCTGCAGTCAGAACGACGCGACGCGCGGTACAGATCCTGTAGATCCGCGTTCCTTTCCAGAAAGAAGCGTTAGAAACACCCCTCACTGAAAGGAGAGTTTAGCGCTGACAAACGACGCGTTTAGATCCTCCGCCAGGTTCCGCCTACAGTCCATATTGAGCCGTTTCAACTCAAACGAGCTGCTGGACCGAGTGCAAACGAGCGCACGTCATCAAATCATCAGCTGCCGCCAAATACAAATTTGACATCACTGCACACTATAACACATCACTGAAGTAAACCTCACTGTACCGCAAACGTTACTATACTGCCACACAGAAGTGATGACTTACTTGAAGAGCTGGAACGGTTCTGGTGTTACTGAAGCAAACATTAACATTCGCGTGCATTCCTGAACACACCCACTTAAATGCTGCAAGCTTTATGTTTTAATTAATCTGAGCGCGTTTTTGCTTTAATAAACGTAAGACGCAGGGCAGTGGGATGAGGAAAAACGCGAAGTGTAAGGACGCGATTTATAAACGTAAAAAAAAAAAAAAAAACAGTGCAAAGATCAAAAAAGACGTTCGTCTAGCGCATGTTTAAATAAAACAAAAGAAATCAGAGCAGTGGAATGGCGTGTGTACGGTGCCTGGGAAGGGACGGGATCGGTTCGGTTGAATGACACTCTAATTACATAAAACATACTAATTTATGGCCACCTTCTGGCGAAGACCTATAGAAATAGAGTAACAGAGTCAAAATATTTTGGGCGCCATTTTCAGGCATTTACAAAACATAATACAGAATGTTAAATGGGGTAAATACATGAAATCCGTGGAAAATAAATATAGATCAATACATAGCCTATAAACATCGAGTCAATTCATTTAGAAGACTAATGGGATTAATAAAAATGTTTTCTTGTGGACATATGTATGCATATCTCAACAAATGTAATATCAGTAAGTCAACAAGAGGAAAAACTAAAAATAACACAGACAATACCATCTGGAAAGAGCACAGCGAAATTTAAATAAATCAGTAGAAACACAATTCATCTAATATATTTGTTAATAAATATATAATTCTCCTCCCGTTCTGCTTCTCGTTGCCCCAAGTATTCTCAGTCTCCTGCAGTGATTGACGGCCGGGAAGTAAATTTACACAGACACAAGTTCTGTATCTCCATTACTTCAACTTTATTGGTGTAATGCAAGAGCTTATATAGTATGTTATGCATCTAACCAAAAATATCTATGTGCGTCATATGGCATAAAAACAATATTGGGTGTACAATAGAATATCAGAAATAGGTCTAGGTATACAATAGCTCTTTCCTGTTATTCCTAACTAACTATATATTAATCAAACAGATACAAGTGTAAAATACATTAAGCAGCGGTGAGAAAGGAAAAAAAAAGGGAGTGGAGAGAAGTCAGCCACAGGAAGCTTCTCATGAGCAGAGAGAAAAACAGACTGAAGCAGAGAGAGAGAGAAACATATTCTAACAGTTGCCTGCTTTTGTTTATAAAATAAACAATATCAATCTCTCTCTACACCATTACCTATACTCCCAATACTCATACTGGTGTTAAGCAACTATAAATGCATAGAATATAGTCAGATAAAAATCTTCATTCTGTCCTTATATTGACAGGTCTACTCATCAAAGCATATTGAGAAGATACAAGATTATTCATGGCACGATTAATCAAAACTCGAATAAATGGAATAATACAACATACAATAAATGCAAGGATTAAAACCATAACCACTATAGGAATTAAGGCATTTACAAACATTCTTTGCCAGCCTGTAAGCCAGGATAAGAAGTCATCCCGATTATCCCCAATTTCCCTTGCTTGTAACTCATTAGCAATTCTAGTCATGTTCATCAAACCTTCATCAATCAGATGACCATCTTTATCATTCTCTGGGATATATGTACAACATGTTGTTCCTATAATAACACAAACTCCTCCGCGCGAAGCGGTTAATTGATCCAAGACCAATCTATTTTGAAGAGCAGTTAAGCGAAGACCTCTAAGTTCTTCTTTGACAGCTTCTAGAGTGTTCCTAGTAGTATTAATAAACATGAGCAACTCATATCTCGTAACTTCTGTTTCAATCATCACGGAAGTCACACCTACACCAGGGAACAGAGCTTCAAAAAACTTTTCTGTGCCAGACCAAAGTCGATGTTCCTTTGGGACAGGGTTATCTCGAGCCAGACTAGAAACTTTACTACGATTGGCGAGAGAACGTTTACTTTTCTGTTTTGTTTCTTTCTCTTGTGATGGAAGTCTAACAATTAAAGAATGTTCTTCTAAACTTACTAGAGCACATCTTCCGCTCCAATCCTCTGGTAAAGAAGTATACACAGAATGTCCACAGAGCCAGAACCAGTCCCTTAAGGCTCTAGTTCCTCTTCTGTTTGGAACATATACATGACACTTTGGATTTCCTCCATATGAACAGAAAAAATCACATTTTTCTCTTATTGTATCATTACTCCATCCATAACCAACTACTGTAGTTATTGGAAGTGGATTTCTATTAGCACATTCTTCCAAATTAACATCTCCACCTTTTAAAAGACAGTAATGACAACATGTAATACTTTTCATTTGGCAATATTGATAAATTCGATTACATTTTTTCTCTGGAATTTCACCTAACTTGTAGTTTCCTTCTCTTCTTTCTACACAAAACAACGAATCAGGAATAGAACTCACAATTGTTAATTTAGCAAACACTTGAGGCACAAACCACACTGTTGCATTTGGTCTGCACATCCATTGTCCAGAAGTCTTCAAAGCTGGAATCAGTCCAGCAATACTGATGAATGAAATGCATTCCCATTCTTCTGCTGGCGGGGCCTCAACAATCACACGTGGTCCAGTAGCACTATGTGGCATTTTAGTGCATACATAACAAGGCCCTTTCTTACCATCAGCTCTGGCTGTATAGTTAGCAAATCGCCACCACATATTTGTCGCATATGCATGTGGCGTCTCATCTTCTCCAAGCCAGGTTTCATTTCCTGTACCAACAAAAGTATGAGCACAGGCAAACAAATGTATTAAAATGGCCAGATATATGACTGGTTTTGAAGACATGGCCAGATATTTTCAGCGATGGTGATTGTGAATCCTTGGTTCTTCTTCCTCGTCCTCTCGATTCCTCCTCAGCTCCCCGATCTCAAGCAGATGAAGAAACAACAGGTTGATCCCCTCCTCCGGCCGGAGCAGCCTTCACTCTACTGGCATGAACCCACTGTGGCTGGTAGTCAGTCAGCACCCCGGTCCTCGTCACAGCGATGACCGTCGCAGGTCCTAGGTACTTTGGCTCTCCCAGCTTTGGAGGTTTCAAACACTTTATCAGCACCTGTTGACCTGGAGCAAAAGGGTGAGTCGGCTTTTCTGCAGGAAGAGGGAGAGAGAGAGAAACATCACCATTTATGCTATTTAACGTCTTAACCAGGGAATCCACGTAATCCGCGATGATCACCTCCGTGTCACCTGTGGAAAGATTACCTACACGACCTTTGACCCATGGGGTGGGAAAAGGTCTTCCCATCATTATTTCAAAAGGAGACATCTTTGTCGTTGATGAGGGAGACATCCTTATTTCTGCTAAAACAGCAGGTAATACATCAACCCATTTCCGTCCCGTATCTATACAGGCTTTAGTGATTCGATTCTTTATCGTAAGGTTAAAACGTTCCACCACAGATGAACTTTGAGGGTGAAATGGTATGTTAAAGTGCCAATTAATATTTAGCTCTTTAGCTAATAACTGTGTGACTTTAGAGGTAAACGGCGTGCCATTGTCGCTTTCAATAACTGACGGTATACCAAAACGTGGTATGATTTCCTTAGCCAATATTTTTACTACTGTCTGTGCATTTTCTCTTCCACACGGGAAAGCCTCAGGCCATTTAGAAAAACGATCAACAATTACAAGCAAATACTTATTGTTCCCACAAGGAGGCATATGTGTAAAATCTATCTGCAAATGTTGAAATGGCAATTCCGGGTGTGGAAGAGCATCATGTTTGACGGGTTTATGTTTGTTTGTTTTAGCACATACCAAACAAGCGTCCAGTATTAGCAAAGTATTCTTTCTGACATTTGCAATACAATAAGATTGATTCAGAATTTGAATCACTTTCTCTTTAGATATGTGGGAGACACCATGATAATGTCTACACAGCATAACAACTGCTGATGCTGGCAGAGCAATTCTATTCTGGTTGTCTCTCAAAATACCTGTTTGATCCGGTTTCACCTCATTTGCTGCCCAGTGGTTCAAATCAGCTTGCGTCGGATTGGCCTGTAACACTTTAATGTCCAAATCATTATTCAACACAAAAGACATGATAGGCACCTCCGTGCCTGCTTTGTCTACATATGGACTCAGTATTACTTCTTTCGCAGCCCATTTAGCAACTTCATCTGCAAGTTTGTTTCCTTGAGCCTCATCTGACTGACCAGATGCATGCCCAGCCACCTTTATCACAGCCAATTTTGATGGTAACTGCGCTGCATGGATCAGTTCAGCTATAACACTGTGATGTGAAATTGGCTTTCCTTCTGAGGTTTTGAAATCTCTTTCTTCCCATAATTTAGCAAAATCATGGAGAACTCCATGTGCGTATTTTGAATCAGTGTATATATTAATACACTGGTCTTTTGCCAATTGACAAGCCCTTATTAGTGCAATTAGCTCTGCCACTTGTGCTGATTTATATGGCAGAGAGTAAGCCTCAATTATACGATCTGGAAGTTCTACGATCGAGTAGCCACACCAGTATTCATTGTCATTTGGTTTAAAGCATGATCCATCTACATACCAATGATTCCCCTCCTCCAGGACAGATGCAGAGATATCTGGCCTGCAAGCTGTGGAAGTATGGATTCTTGCAAGGCAGTCATGATCATCGTTCTCAAATTCCCCCTGTGTTAACAACTTATGCAAACATAAGGTAGGACCATGAACAACAGAAGTAGGTTTCAAAGTTAAGTTAGCAGTAGCCAATAAAATAGCTTCATAACCTGATCGACGTTGAGCAGTCATATGCTGAGTAGAAATGTTTTGCATAATAGTGCCTACCTGATGAGAAGTGTGCACTGTCATTGGATGTGAAAGAACAATGCGTTCTGCATCCTGCACCATGATCGCTGCAGCAGCCACTGCACGCAAACACGCTGGAAGCCCCTTCGCCACGGAATCCAATGTTTTGGACAAATATGCCACTGGACGAAAGATTCCCCCATGTTCTTGGGCCAGGATTGCGGCAGCCGTTCCCCCACTTTCATGCACATACAGATGGAAGTCTTTATCGTATGCTGGTAGGCCCAGGGCGGGGGGCCTGATCAAGGATGTTTTCAAATGTCTGAATGCTTGATCCATCTCAGCTGTCCATGTAATAGTCTCAGAGTCCTGCAAGGTGGCCGCTCTCAGGATTTTGTCATACATGGAACAGTTAGGCACCCAGGATCTGCAATAGTTCACTAGGCCCAAAAAGCTTTGCATTTGCTGTTTCGTGGCAGGATGCTTGAATGTAGCGATAGCTTTTATACGATCTGCAGACAATCGTATTGTGCCCTGTGACAGTTCATGTCCAAGATACTCGACCCTCCTCTGGACCCACTGCAATTTGTCTCTTGACGCTTTGAAACCGGCCTCTGCTAAAATGTTGCATACAATAATGGAGGCAGCTTCACACAAGTCCGCAGAGGCACCAGTAAGAAGTAGATCATCTGCATACTGCAGGAGACAGGTGTCTGGAGGAAGTTGAGCATCCATCAATGTAGCGTGCACTACAGCGGAAAAGTGGGCTGGCGAATCGCGCAGGCCTTGAGGTAGGCGTGTCCAGGTAAGTTGGGCGTGGTCAAAGGTGAAAGCGAACAGTGGCTGCGAAGCAGGATCTATGGGGACAGAAAAAAATGCAGAACAAAGATCAATGACCGTAAAATAGGCATGTGAAACAGGAATAGAATTAAGAATAGTGTGCACATCAGGTACAATAGGAGCTAATGGCTTTATCAATTCATTGATTTTTCTGAGATCTTGTGTCAATCGCCAGGAACCATTAGGCTTCTTTACTGGATTAATTGGTGTGTTGTAATTTGAATGAGTACGGATCAGAATGCCTTGAGCCAATAACCGTTCAATAACAGGTCGAATTCCATCTTCCTTCTCTTTGGAGAGAGGGTATTGTTTACAATAGACTGGTGTGTCTCTGATCAGGTTTGCTACATATGGGCGGGCGTTAATAAGGCCTGCATCATCCTTATGCTCAGCCCATAGTTGAGGGTTAACACCAGGCACTTCCGGTCTTGCTGCAGTCTCAGCCTCAGCCTCAGAGGAAACACTTCCTGCATCTACAGTGAGAGAATATATGGCAGGAAACATAAGTTGCAGAGAGTTATTATCAAAAATAATGTTAGCACCAAGCTTATGTAAGAGATCTCTTCCCAAAAGGCAAAATGGAGCATCAGGTATAACTGCAAACGCATGCATTTTAAACAAAGAAGGATTGTCTTTAGATGTGACCGGTAAAGTTGGTGTCATTTCACATCGGACAGGGACACCGTTAATCCCAACAGAGTTGATAGTTTTCCCTGAAATAGAGCCTTCGTAGCATAGACCGCTTAATGATGAAATCGTAGCCCCTGTATCGACAAGAAGGACATATGGTTTATGATTGATATTCAATTCAATGAAAGGCAAAACAGTCGATTTATTTGGATATGTAAGAGAAATCATTGAATATTCATTAGCGGAGGGCTCTTCACTCTGTGGGCACCCCTAGCGAGGAGTCCAAGCTGTGGGGTATTTCGGGTTTTGTTTCTGTTGCTGTTGAGCTGGAGGAGCAGTAGGTTGTAACTTAGGGTTGCTAAACCCACCTTTTTTCTGTCTTTTGTCCCACTGTTTTTTACGGCAAGCTTTAGCGAAGTGGCCAATTTTTCCACAATAAAAACAAACTTTAGACCTTGTAGCTTGTTGTGGGCGTGAATCAGCAACATCAGCGACTTGCATTACTGCGAGAGTCTTTCCCCGGGTATCAAATGCACCTGCGGTGGAAAGCTCACGCAGTCTGCGAGCCAAAGCTTCTACAGAAATATCATTAATGCTCGGAGTAGTCAACCGAACCAATTGTGCTGTTTCTTTATGCATGTTATTCAAAAACGTGTTAACAAACAATGGCGAATTTTGATCTAGAGGAATAGCTGATTCCTCAATCCAAGCATGCTTAAATCTATTGAAAAATGCGACAGGTGTCTCACCATTCTTTTGTTTAGTATTAGCAGCATGAGACAAATCTTGTCTAGATGAAGACAATTTCACCAAAAATGCAGTCAGCTGTGTGAAAAATTCTTTGAGTTTTGCTGCATCAGCCCAAACCCACGCGTCATCCTCATCCTCTGAATCTATAATAGTCAATACACGAGATTTTGGTCGAGACAAATCCAGCGGTTTATTATCTTTCGATGAAGCACCCTGACGCGCTGGTGGTGCATCATTGAGTGGGTCTAAGAAAGGGATTTGATCAATCAATTCCTCCTCTGTAATCTCCGCAGGCAATGTTTTAGTCAAAATGAAGCGATAATCACGTCCAGTCAACTGACTGTACGCGGTTAAACGCTTCAATATGGACACATATTGATGAGGACACCTGGCAGGATCAGGCAGTTCTTTAGAAATTGCCATAGAATCGGACATAGACAGAGGAGTAATTTTATAACCATCTGGTAACTGTACAAATGGAAAAACATCATTTGTATTTGGCAATTGCGGATATAATCGATTCGAATTTGACGGAGCCGGTTCAGAAGGCTTTGTAACACTGTTACAATGGGGCAGAGGTGCGCTGGGGGAACCAAAGAGGGATTTTTTATTAGGAACCTGTTCCGGTCCTTTATCCCAATAGGGCTTCATTTTTTTCCATACATCAAAAGACTGTTTCATATAATCATAATCCCACTGTGGATCTCCCCATCCATTTCGGATCATATTGTAAGCATTTTGCATGTCATCGTCTTTAAACGAGCCATCGCGAGGAAATGGATCCAATTGTATTTTTCCCTCAGACCAACCTGCCAAATTACTCAGATACGGTTCAGTATTAAAACCTTTGTTATTTCTGTACATCCAGTCTCTCGGACTTTCCCCAAAAATCGGTTTCGAAATTACATCTCCCATCATCGATCAAAGATGTCTCATCAAATTTAATACACTTCACACAAGCATTAGAATGCCCAAATAAAACACAAAATAAATTCCGCGGTTTTAAATTAACTTTTTGATATTTTGGCCAAAAGAAAGCTTTCAATTCATCAAAATTCATATGTTCACCTAGGAGACCGAGAATATCTTAAGCAAGAGTTGAGCGTGAAAATAATCTTTCACAAAAACATCTATTCCCAACTAGAAATAGGTAATGAAAGCATTTCAACAGATTCTCAAAACTTCATCCCACATTCAAATAGTGAGGTTAACCGCAATAATCCAATTCACGTATATCTTACACAATACGAGAATATCCTTTTTGTTTACCAACAACGGAAACAAAATCACGGCACGAGTAAGCCATCAATTTCTCCAAAAAGACAGGCAGAAAGAATTAAAACATTTTCTTACCTGTCTTTCTGAGAAACTCCCGGAGAGACGAGCCCCCAATTGTTAATAAATATATAATTCTCCTCCCGTTCTGCTTCTCGTTGCCCCAAGTATTCTCAGTCTCCTGCAGTGATTGACGGCCGGGAAGTAAATTTACACAGACACAAGTTCTGTATCTCCATTACTTCAACTTTATTGGTGTAATGCAAGAGCTTATATAGTATGTTATGCATCTAACCAAAAATATCTATGTGCGTCATATGGCATAAAAACAATATTGGGTGTACAATAGAATATCAGAAATAGGTCTAGGTATACAATAGCTCTTTCCTGTTATTCCTAACTAACTATATATTAATCAAACAGATACAAGTGTAAAATACATTAAGCAGCGGTGAGAAAGGAAAAAAAAAGGGAGTGGAGAGAAGTCAGCCACAGGAAGCTTCTCATGAGCAGAGAGAAAAACAGACTGAAGCAGAGAGAGAGAGAAACATATTCTAACAATATTTAAACACCATAAAATATTTAAAATGAGACCAGCAAACTGAGACAAATGTATGCGCTGCAGTCAGTAGCCCAGGCAATTACTGTCATGCCGTCTAGCCAGATAAAACTCACAAGATCTCAGACTTCTTGATATCCAATATAGAAACGTCCCATTCCTTCCTTTTTGGTGACCTCTCCCAAATAAATGATCCTAAATCCACATCAATTCCTTCCTGCTTCCTCTACTGTCAACAAAAACACTAGTGCGTTTAATAGAAAAAAATAATAGGCATTACACAATGGCTACAATTATTAAAAGATGATGTTGATAAAGATGATCACAGGCCTTGCTGTAGTTCATTGTGTTTTAACACCACAAAACAGGTAGTCGTGGTCTAATGGTTAAAGAGTCGGACTTGTAACCTGAAGGTTGCGGGTTCGAGTCTCAGGTCCGATTTTCGGTGAGGGAGTGAATGACCAGTGCTCTCTTCCACCATCAATACCACAACTAAGGTGAGATCCTTGAATTGAACGCTCAACTGCTCAACAGCAATATGGCTGCCCGCTGCACCGGGTGTGTGTGCACTTGGATGAGTTAAATGCAGAGCACAAATATGAGTCGCCATGCGTCACGTCCTTTCCTTTCCTTTTCATAAAGAGAAATAAGCTACTGCAATAAGTGAAAATGTAATGAGCAGATAAACTCTAATCTGTCTCTGAATTCAGATGTGTAACCCAGACTCTGAAACTCTTGCGTGATGTAGAAATAGCACAAATCTGAGAATGCAAATAGAATCGTTTTTGCTGATGTCTCTAGCCTTCTAGAAATTCTCACACCACAGAGGAGATTTCAACAATGTCTCAAGTTGATCTGCCAAAGTCTGCAATCAAACATTTTTTTTATCACTTTCTCCCAAAAGCAAATGATCTGAGCTGCTCAAGACTTGTAGTTCATTAGGACAATGATGTGTGACGATTACTCAATACTCTGTCAGTTTAAATCTAAATTAAAGACCCATCTCTTTAACCTGGCCTACACTTAATACATTTCATAATCCAAATCCGTTAAAGGATTGTTAGGCTGCATTATTTAGGTCAACCGGAACCAGGAACACTTCCTATAACACCTGATGTACAGTACTCGTTGCATCAGAAGAAGAATGGCATCTACGCTAATATTAGTATCTTTCCTTCTTATTCCGAGGTCACCGTAGCCACCTGTATCCAGATCAGACGGTCACTGCAGTCCCCCAGATCTAGTCCATGCCCATCAGCACCCAGAGATATCCTCTACAGCCCTGAATGTCAGCAGAGACCACATCAAAGACAGATCATCAGTGAAGACCTCATCACCTGGACGGCCATCGACGCAAGACAGCGAAAACCAGATGAGTCCTCTCCAATCTGATTTTGTGGCAACTTGGAACTCTTGCATCTACATTAATATTAGTCTGTTTGTTTCTTATTCCCAGTTCACCATAGCCACCAGATCCAGTCCGTATCCAGATCAGATGGTCACTGCAGTCCCCCGGATCCAGTCCAAACCTAGAGCAGATGGTGGATCAACACCTACAGCCGAATGTCAGCGGATACCGTGTCAACTAGATGAGCCCCAGAGACAGATCATCAAGAAAGAACTCCTACCCTAAACGGCCACCGGCACAAGGCCATGGGAACCAGATGAGTCCTCCCCAATTTGACTTTGTTGCAATATGGAACTCTTGCATTATTATTGACATTTTATTTTATTATTTTAATACTGTAAGGTTGCTTTGACACAACTTGTATTGTAAAAAGCGCTGTATAAATAATCTTGACTTGACTTGACTTGACTACTCACTAAAACTGAGACCTCTGTAAAGTTTCATGAGCTTCTGCACGAAAGAGCAATATCTGAGCAAACGTCCAATGGGGGAGTCTAGCTGATTCCCCGTGCTCACTTTAATTGACCCACAGTCACGCAAAGTCATTTACTGTCAAACATCTTCATCTTCAATAAAGGCATGACAGTTTATTTCCACTGCATGTTAATTAGAGAGTCTGTGTTTCTGAGCTCAAATCTAAACCACTGCCTGCTGACCAAAACAGGCAGGTGCTCAGAGTGCTTACATTAAGAACATCATCATGAACATTGTGACACTGCTTTAACATAGCTCATTCTTGTGTGAACATGGAAATGGACATTTGCACAAAATTCCAGCATGGCACTGAAAATGTACTGCTCCCATAAACCCCATAAACTTTTTCCTGCTGGTGTATATAATTAAGTTTGAGTTTCTTGACACCAGGCATCTAAATGTTTATTGAGCTTACTCCAGATTTGCTTACTTTTTTAATCATTTGAAGTGAAACGAGTCATTTAGAACTCCACCCAGTCATAATAAGCCTGCATCACTTCTGCCTGTCCTTTTCACTTTTATTCCTCATGATATGTACATATCCATTCTCATTCTTCTATTACAAACTAAAGGTATGTACTTCCCTGGAGATTCTGAAGTATGTAGAGGCAGTTCTGGGGCACATTATCACACCATAAAATAAAACTAAAAAACTATTTAGCCTAGGCATATAGTAAATTCATAAATTATACATATATTTTTGACTTGTGGGGTTCATACATTTCAAAATGGCTGCTATGACTCGGCGTCTGGAAAGGTGAAAGTGAACCGTTGCAAATTCCTCCTCTTTTGTGGTGTAAGGGTAATTTAAGAGCATACAAACCTGGAAATCTCACCTTTCAATGTATGTCTTTCAGCACATTATGATCAGTGATTTACTAATTCTGATCTTACATGCTGTTTAGGGCAGATACTGTGCATTTTGTTGTTCTTGAGTTTTTCTGCAGCGGTGTTCGATGTCAGTAATGTATAAAGTAGGTTTACAGGTCACGGACACAATTATTGTTATCGCAGTATCTGACATTCATGACTAAATAAAGGCAAAACCACAGGAACATACAAACACACATTCAATTCCTGATAACGTCAGTCTTTGTTTACAGAGTGTGACCTCAGCAGGGCAGGAGATAAAACTGAACAGCATCTCTACAGCACACACACACAGCCTACAGAACCAGATATTACAAATGTGGTGGTAGTGTTTCTGCCATCTTGTTTTACACTCACTAGTGCAGTGAGTGTGTTTTAAAAAACGGTTTCCATCATTTAATATTTAGTATAAATTTTGTACTTTATATCATTATTTTCTCCGCTGTTTCTTTCCATGAAAAACGTCTCTTTCTGGGATGTCAGTAAAGCACATATTAGAGACAGTGTGTGTGTGTGTGTGTGTGTGTGTGTGTGTGTGTGTCTTTTCATGAACTTTAAACCTTTTTTTGCGTTGACATGCACTTCATCTCGCTGTCTTTTTTTTTCTCTTTAATATGCTTTCCCAGGGTGAGATGCGTGTTAAAGTCACACAGGTATCTGCTGGAATAATGAATGGACCAATAAGCAAACAGAAACAATATCCCTTTAGAGAGCTTTTATTGAACCATTAAATGGAAACACTAATGCACCGTGTATCTTCTGGAAAGGAATGAAACTTCTCTGCTGTCCCTCTCTCCCTGACATCTTCACTCCATCTGCATGTCTCGCTCTGTGCGTTTATTAATTCAAGAGGCCATGCAGCTCGAGTTGGAGTTATTTACAGTTCTCGATGCGCGCTGAAACACCTGAGCTGCCGTCGGATTTCTCCCGGATGGGTTTTTGAGCACATCACTGCATACATCACTGGCCAAAGCAATTTAGCGAAACCTTGTAAGTCCCGGCGGCCATTATGGAGCGACGAGGGCCTTGTGGTTCAGAGAGGTGCGGAGGGTCATTTCTGCAGGATGTAATTGCAGTAACATGAAGCGAGTGTCACGACCGAGGCCACAGAGCAGCTCTGAGGATGAACACGGACTGTAGAAGCTTCGGGTTTAATTATCCAAACCTGAGAGGTTACAGGGTCACAGACAATGGACCACTCCTTGAAATTCTCACTCCACATTCACAATTTTGGAAACATAGGAAAGATATCACAAAGAAACAAAGAAATCTGAGATTAAAAAAATCGAGATGCTGGAATCGGCCCCAGCATCTCATGACCCTACAGAGGATAAACGCTTTGAAGAATGGATGGATGAAGTATAAAGGACACACACGGACACATGCTGCTGACCAACACAATTGACTGTTGGTCACTCACCTGCCGTCTGACATACACACTCATAAAGGACAATAAAACTTATCAAATGTGCTCTGATTTTAGATGATCGTAAACAGTCTGTACTCAAACCTGTGGTAGTTACTTATATACTAAAACTACTGATTGAAAAAATTGTGGTTGAAAAACCAACAGCAATAAAATACAGCAGATGACAAGTTGACATTTGATAATTGCACTTTAACACTGAACACTGAAAAAGTACATGACACAGTTTAAATCTAGATTAAAGACCCATCTCTTTAACCTGGCCTACACTTAATACACTTAATACATTTCATAATCCAAATCCGTTAAAGGATTGTTAGGCTGCATTATTTAGGTCAACCGGAACCAGGGACACTTCCTATAACACCTGATGTACTCGTTGCATCAGAAGAAGAATGGCATCTACGCTAATACTAGTATCTTTCCTTCTTATTCCGAGGTCACCGTAGCCACCTGTATCCAGATCAGACGGTCACTGCAGTCTCCCGGATCTAGTCCGTGCCCATCAGCACCCAGAGATATCCTCTACAGCCCTGAATGTCAGCAGAGACCACATCAAAGACAGATCATCAGTGAAGACCACATCACCTAGACGGCCATCGACACAAGACAGCGAAAACCAGATGAGTCCTCTCCAATCTGATTTTGTGGCAACTTGGAACTCTTGCATCTACATTAATATTAGTCTGTTTGTTTCTTATTCCCAGGTCACCATAGCCACCAGATCCAGTCCGTATCCAGATCAGATGGTCACTGCAGTCCCCCGGATCCAGTCCAAACCTAGAGCAGATGGTGGATCAACACCTACAGCCGAATGTCAGCGGATACCGTGTCAACTAGATGAGCCCCAGAGACAGATCATCAAGAAAGAACTCCTACCCTAAACGGCCACCGGCACAAGGCCATGGGAACCAGATGAGTCCTCCCCAATTTGACTTTGTTGCAATATGGAACTCTTGCATTATTATTGACATTTTATTTTATTATTTTAATACTGTAAGGTTGCTTTGACACAACTTGTATTGTAAAAAGCGCTGTATAAATAATCTTGACTTGACATGACAAGTTTTTGCCTGCCCATCCAGTCCTGATGGCTCAAAGGAGGCTCGAACCCAAGGCTCAGCTTGAGCCCCGAGTTCAACACCCAAAAAGTGTTTACAAAGGACAACAAGCTGGACAATCAACTGCAAGTAGTCTGGTGAGAATCTGTAATGGATTCAATCCATCTCCCCCAAGAATACATTTCACTGTTGCGGCGTTGGGGAAATCAACAGAGGCAAACAACATGACTCCTGTAGGAGAGTAATGAGAAATTACTGCTGCAACATATAAAGTTTAGTCAGAGCGCTGCAAGAGTGTTGTGCAAAATCACTGCTGTGGCAGTGAGAAATACAGTTTAGTATGATATCTGCTGCAAGAGCGGTGGGAGAAATCACTGCTGCTGATTTCAGATCAAGACTAGTGCCCTTTACATTTTTATAGACCTTTATATGAAAGCAGCTTTGCAGTATTGACAGTACAATAACAGAATTAATGATGCCAACTTCATCAAATAAGAGACGAATTTGAATTCCGCCATAAGGCAGCTGTAGCGAGACAATAATGATTAAGCAGCTCAATTCTGTTCAGCAATGATTCAATTGCATTCGACGGCAGTGCAAATTTCGAGTTTTGTTTAGCTATGGGCAGCTCTACTGCCATAAGACAGCAATGGTAATACCTGTAGTAAGTGATGGCAAAGGATGAATAAATTGCTGTTGTAATAAATTATTGACAGGTTAGAAATCACTGCTGTGACAGTGAGAAATAACGTTTATTTGGAGAGCTGATTTGAGAGCGGTGGAAAATGTTGCTTTTGAATAAACTGTTTGTTGTATGTAATATTAAATGTAGATTTTATTCGAGTTTGCATTTCATTGTAAAGCACTTTGAGGCAACACTTGTTGTTTGTAAAATGCTATATAAATAAATTTGCTTGGTTGCTTGCTGCAGTGGTGACATATTGACGGTTTGCTGGGTGAATCCTGCTATTGCTGAGGAATGGCATACGAGAATCTAGATGACTGGGTAGAGATTTTTGGATGCTTTTAAAAAAGATTAGTTTATAGAAACTGGATGATTTACTGGAACGTCAGGTTTGGGGTGGGTGATGGGTCTTCATATGGAAACAATGACCTAAAACATAATTTGTGGAAATCTGCCAGAAGAAGTAGTCATGATAAATAATGAATTTGTTTGAAGCATCTGATGACCGACTGAATTGGAATTCGCAAAGGATAAAAACCCTAAGAGAGCCTAGAGCAGTTTGTGTTCACAATGAACACAACCTTACCGGTAGCTGAAAGCGAACGGTGTAAAGTAAAACAGTGCTAGGAGCAAGCCTTGCAGAAGGACAGCCTGTTCACTTCTATATTAGAAGTACTCCATTTTCATGGCATGAAAAGAGAAATTACCACTTTACTTGAAAACGTATGAGCTGAAAGGTGAACCAAAATAAGAGGGTCTTTGGGAGGCATTCTTCGTTGGAGGTGAAGTACTGGAGTTCGTCGGGTTGGGACACTGTTCACAGGAAAGGGCAGGGAAAAATTGCGGAAGAATTGTCATTGAGATGGCGCTATGACTGCTGCTTATCAAGATTGGTCAGCCTGGTCTCATTGTTTGTATCAGTATGTAATGTTAATAAGCACAAAACATACATTTTTGTATATATTTTTATCGATGCTGAAACGTACAATCTGGATGTATTTAAATGTTTAAAACGTAAAAATGGCTACATAACGTAAAATATTTTAGAATAATCAGTAAATAATTCATACGATTGCGGAAATGTAATTTATTTTAAGGGTTTAAAGTGAAGTCTTGTTGAACATTGTGGTCTATAATACATTATCAAAACATCAGCTAAATGACAAATTTAAGTTTTCTATTATTTAATTCTATTATTTTACATGTATTGAGAAACCAAAATGTAGGATTCACCCTCAGTTTTTCGGCCGCCCTCTTTCCTGTTTGATTCATGACAAAAGCTGTTCACGTGTTCACATCAGAAGCATTTGAGATGTACGTAATATTGAGTGGAGACAGAGCCAATGACTCATTTTGAACAAATCTGTTGAGTGAATGATTTAGATGAACGTGATTCGAACCGAGAGGAAACATCCTTCTACCAAATTACTACAAATCAATTACTCATTAATTGTAAATTACTCCCAATATAAATGCATTCCTCATAGTGTTGAACTCTTCACACCCAACAGTACTTCTCTTTCACTCTGTTTTTATATCTGCCACTTTACAGTGGGAAATACCACTGCTATATATTTTTAATCGGTGGTCAATAATTCAGGCCTTTTGGGTTAGTGTGCAGTGATCGGCCTGAGAAATATTCTCCGGAAGAAGTGAAGAGCTGCAGCTCTCGGGGTCTGTTTATCACTCTGTCCTGCTGAATAGAGCGTCTCATGGGACACCACCATATGAACTGCTCGGGTCTCCATCGCTCATGCGTTCTCACAGGGAATGAAGAGAGAGAGATGGAGGAAGAGATTACCAGTGAGAAAGTGTAAAACGCTGATTCAGTACGTGCGTCCAACCCCGCAGGATCTTCCTGTGCGATTTCAGACTCTGAGACCCAGAGTTTCAGGTTATGTGGCAGAAGATGCTCTACAGACGGCCTTCTCATCTTACTCTGACCTTTTCAGCTGATGTTTTTTAGAAGGTTTTTTGAAGGTTATTTCTGAAATTCTTCCATTTTCCAGCTTTGCACGTCTCGCATCATTACACATTATCATCATTTTCCCATCAGAAAAAATAATGTAAAGACTTTCAGTGAATAAGCTGGAAAGGGCTTGCAATATTTGTAACTCAATCTCTGAGATGAAAGTGACATTAACCGCTCAAACAGGTTTCTTGTTTTAAAACATTCTCACCAAAAATACGACTCCATCTGATACAGCCTCTCTAAGACCCACAGAGACCATACAACTCACTTTACACCCAATCGCAGATACACAGCACGTCTTGTCGCTTCTGTTGGCTTGTGACAGCTCCTAGATTTAAAATCTGTAGGATGTCTGAGTAGTTTTAGCTATATATCTACAAGATGACCATTAACATTTAGTGCCGCGATAACAGAGCGCTGGGCTCGGACACAATTTACTGTCGGAGAGTCACAGATGGGTCAGTGAAATCAATAATGCTGGAAAATCTTGCAAAAAGGTGTTAGCTTGACCTCTCAAAAAGCCTTCTGGAAAGGTGAAATTACTGCCTGAACCATCGCCACGAACAAACCCACATGAGCACCAGGATGAGTGTGAAAGTGTGTTAAATGTATCTGTGAACCAGGTTTAACGATACTCACTACCGGCTTTACTGCTGTGGACTTAAACAGAGAAAAAACCCTGTGAGAAGGACTTGGGCAATTCAAATAAAACATCCAGATCCTCAGATGAAATATACTGCGTATCAGTCTACCGCTTTCCCCTCGATTGCTTGCAGAATGATTGTTTCACATTAACAGTGCGACATTATTCAAGCAATAAACTGCCATCAGGGAGAGACAATGTGTGTTTATAGATCTGCTTCTGCTTATCTAGCTCTGGAAAATGTCACATCTCTTTGAAGAACTGAATGTTTTCCTATTTTCTGTTTCAGTCCTTGCCCCTTTATTTTTCAGGTCAGTCAGTCAGTCATTGATGTTTATAAGTGGAAATGAAAGTTCAAGAGCAGCGTGTTCATCTAATCCTGTCAAACACAGCACAAGAATCCTCCTGAATCCTAGAATTCAAATGAATATATGAACTAACCTAACAATGAGTAATGAACATAAGAGTGGCACTGGGTTCAGTTAAACTTTCTAGAACCTCCAAAAGATCTGTTGACACCGTAACAGTAACTCCTGTTTAACAGTATCTTTATCGGTTCTTGTTCTCCTTTCTGCATTTTGTGTGAACTAATCTATCTTATACTGATATTAACTGGGCATTGGTGATATTCCTCATTTTTAGGACATTTTGAATGAAAGTATCTGTTAAAAGGATGAACATAAATATAAATCTGTGTATGTAAATAATTACTTTTATTATATATTAGTGCAATGTTTCTACAACAATCCAGTACCTTTGTTTCATTATTGTTTATTCATGCTTTTTTTAAATGAAACTGCTTCTCTGAGACCTGACACCATAATCACAGTGACAGCCTGAATGGAGAAGACAGAAAAAAATACATATTTTTGCACTTTAGCTATATTGATATTGTCATGTGTCATGAGCTTTTTGTTTAGCGTTCACATTTCATATTGTTCCAAAAGTAACATCTGATCTTCTGTCTCTCCTGCTGTCTCTCTCTCACACACAAGAGGTTTTCTTATGATATAAACACAATCCGAATGCGAAAGGATGTCCATTTCTGTTTCTTAATTTTTTTTAGTTTAAGTTTAAATAACTTAATTCAGTTAAACTTTGACATGTCTTACCTCCAACAGGACTTGGAGGATTGGGCCGTGCAGTGAACGCTGTGCAGTTTATGCACCATTTTGGGGCGTAGCAGTGTTCTGACATTCAGGATAGACTGAACACACAGCTGTCTGTCTGTCTGTGTCTGTCTGTGTGTGTGTGTGTGTGTGTGTGTGTGTGTGTGTGTGTGTGTGTGTGTGTGTGTGTGTGTGTGTGTGTGTGTGTGTGTGTGTGTGTGTGTGTGTGTGTGTGTGTGTGTGTGTGTGTGTGTGTGTGAGAGAGAGAGATAGAGAGAGAGAGAGATATTCGATATTCTGGTCTTGGCTTAACCCTCATGTGGTGTTCATGTCATTTTTGACTGGAGAAGATTTTCTTTTTCCTGAAAATACTAGTTAATGTTATCGCATTGAACTGAAACTTAGTGACTTTGTTCACAGAGACTATAACAACTTGACCACATTTTTTATTTATTTATTTTTTACTTTTTTTGTGTTGTTTTATTCACCTTGTTACACCTATGGTGTTCCCGGTTTTACTTGTTTTCTTTCAATTAGGACTGGTTTTGTATTAAATTTTCAAACAGTTTAATTGTAGGAGTCATTTATCCGAGCTTATGCACCTCAGTTTTTGAATGAAAAAAGCATTATTTGTTAATAATTTTGGCAATATTGAGAAAAATATGAAAATAAATTGCACTGTTGATCACACTAGTCTACTTTAATGTTTAACCAGGAAATTTCTTTTGAAATGCTTTTATTTTGTACAAAATGACACAGAGTCACACTTGTGGTGTTCCCGGTCAAAAATGACGAGCCTACACAAAATAGCTTATAAATCACTTGTTATGCTATATTATCACCCAAAATTGGATTCAATCTTTTTATCAACTTGTTTTCTTTCAATTAGGACTGGTTTTGTATTGAATTTTCAAACAGTTTAATTGTAGGAGTCATTTATCTGAGCTCCTAGTCATTGAAAGTGAATGGGGGAGACTGAAAATTATTGAAAAATTTAGTTGTCAGGAGCATGTTTATCATGTTCACATATGTATATGTGTGCTTGCAGACATAGAGCCATTGGACATGTGCATGCATGGATACATGTATGCCACACACACACACACACACACACACACACACACACACACACACACACACACACACACACACATATGTTGGGTTTACATGTTTTATGGGGACATTCCATAGGCGTAATGGTTTTTATACTGTACAAACCATACTCTTTATCACCCTACACCTACCCTATACCTAAACCTAGCCCTCACAGGAGATTGTGCATACTTTTACTTCATCAAAAAAACTCATTGTGCATGATTTATAAGCCTGTTTCCTCATGGGGACCTGAGAAATGTCCCCACAAGGTCAAAATCTACTGGTATTCCTATCCTTGTGGGGACATTTGGTCCCCACAATGTGATGAATACCAGGTACACACACACACACACACACACACACACACACACACACACACACACACACACACACACACACACACACACACACACACACACACACACACACACAAAAACTATTTTCTGAAAGAAACATTCTTTTTCACAGTGATAATTTTTTTTAATCTAATATCCATTCATCAATCTGACATTACCACATTCGAACACACACTCACACACCTAAACTCACACTCACACACAAACTGGCTGTGACTGCAGTGACCCTGCTTCAAAAGAATCTCTCTTTCATGTTCTTGTTTCATCACACCTTCCAGACAAAATATTATGACATTTTGTTTTGGAACTGTGATGTTCTCATTTTTTTACTTAAAAAATTAGATGCCTACTTTCAGATAAATGAGGCCCACAATTAATTAGATGCAAATAGAAATATAAAACCAGTCCTAATTGACAGAAAACAAGTTGACAAAAAGATTGAATCCAAGATTGAACACCACATGAGGGTTAAACACACCGGCCGTCACACAGACGACTGGCACCAGCAATGCCTATACAAATAAAACTTGACGATAGTCATGCAGATTGGCGTCCAGTTACCAAGGAGACAGAAGTGGGTTTTACCTGCCATCTGTTGCACAGCTGGTGACTGTAAATACTGAAGTGTTCATGCTCACGGGCCCCTGAGAACTCACGATGCTGACAGGTGTCTTTATGCTAATGAGATGCAGTAACCAGGAGCTAGTGTCTGTGGGGCCGTCCACGCTTTCCAGAACATGTGAGCAGATGTTGATGTCCGGCAGTGAGGATACTCTAATCAGAAAAACATGGGGTCAGATTTGGAGCAGAATGTGAAGAAGCTGTTCTCTCTGCTCTTTGTTTTTTTTTTATGTGAGGCGGTCAAACATAACACTGGATCTGTGTTTTAGCTTCTGCACCTGTTCTGAGCACAGGGTGGGTTGGGATGTTCTGACGTTTGTTGTTTCTCCTTGAAAGTTATTTGTAGCATCCATGCGATCAATAACTCTATTCCCTGAGCCGGTGACCACTGTGATGTCCACTGGTGTACAGCGAGCACTAAGGTAGAGAGCATCCGATTCGATTCTAGACCTCTGTGTTTTTTTGTTCCAGCCAGTAAAGCTGCTTTGACATCAAGAGAGCAGCTATTGAAAGCTTCGTTAGCATTCAGAGCTCATTGAGCCAGAGGATGATGGCTAAGAGTGAATGATTTTGTGTTAACTGAACCCATCCACTGTCATTGTGATCTTTGGTTAAGTTACACATTTCATCAGTGATCTGTCTCTATATTCTGGATTTGCATTACATTTGTGTCTAATGCGTGAGTACTTGAGGCAGCAAAATCACACTGTAAAGTCCTCTAAATCAGTCACATTGACCTAACCCTATTTCTTAAGAAGTAATACTTAGAATCTATAAGTGCAAAAGAAGTCTGTTGAAAGCAAACATATAAATATAAAACAGCTGCAAGTATAAAGCAAATGATGGCCTCAAACACCAGCGCCACCACCAGGAAACAATGCACACAGACACGTGAATTTAATCCCTTGCTAGTCTTTAATGTTTTTATTTTTTAATTTAAAATCTGAATGGTATGATATTTGGTTGACTTTCGACATTCCTGGGGAAAAAGCTAAATGGTATACAATATAATCAAAAACTCAACTTTGACAAAATGTAGTCATTGATAATGTCTATTTATATCAAAAATCCAATACCCAATAAAAGCAATTATGCTTAAAAACACTGTTCTCAGCAAAAAAAAAAAAAAGGACTGAAAAACCCTGTTAAAAGTTTTGATACATTTGATTTTAAAGCCTCTTGTACGTGACAGACTTCCTGTTAATGCTTTTATTTCTGTTTTAAATCCAAATGTCAGCAGTGAATGTCCTTTTTGTTTTCAGAGAGAGATTGTTTTTCATACTTTTGTGTATTGTTCAAGACGTAAGCCTTTATTTGATGGTTTGCAAAATCTTTTTAACTGTTTTATTGAGAAGTTTTCTGTGCATACTTTTATTTTGGGCTTTAAATATGTTCAGAAACGTAAAAGTGAATGTCAGTTGTTAAACTTTTTTTTTTTTTGGGTATAGCCAAAATGGCCATTTACAGTTGTAGAAGAGATACAATTGAGCAGAAGATTGAATACAATGTTGAAAAGGTTGTTTGATCTGTATTCAAGCACATGTTTAGCGCCGAAACTCTGGAACAATCTACCTAACACTGTTCGGGAGGCAGACACTCTCTGTCAGTTTAAATCTAGATTAAAGTCCCATCTCTTTAACCTGGCCTACACTTAACACATTTCTATAATCCAAATCCATTAAAGGATTGTTAGGCTGCATAAATTAGGTCAACCGGAATTGGGAACAGTTCCCATAACACCTGATGTACTCGTTGAAGAATGGCATCTACGCTAATATTAGCATCTTTCTTTCTTATTCCGACATCACCGTAGCCACCAGATCATGTATCCAGATCAGAAGGTCACTGCAGTCCCCCGGATAGAGTCCGTACCCATCAGCACCCAGAGATAACCTCTACAGTCCTGAAAGTCAGCAGAGACAACATCATCTAGATGAGCCCTAGAGAGAGATCATCAGTGAAGACCTCATCACCTAGACCAGCGGTCCCCAACCACCGGGCCGCAGGACATTCCTAACCGGGCCGTAGCCTACAACATGAGTTTAAAAAAATATGCATGCAAACTAAATAAACTCAATTTAATTCGCAATAATGTCACGTTTTTACATGCCATAGGCATATATGCAGTTGTTTGATTGCACGCATGTTTGCATTTTGCAAGGTCTTTTTCCTTACGTCTGTCTGTCCCGCCTTTACACTTTACATATTGGCTTCAGCGCTGCGCAGCCTCAGCTCAGCTCACTTCACTTGATCAGTTCTTGGCGAACGGTAGTGTCACACGAAGTTAGCTAAACTGCTAGAATGAGCAACAAAAAGCAAACATCTTTAGAGAATTTTATTTGGAAGGGGTAGAGGAGCCAGATACCTCAAAGAAAAAGAAGGGGTCATTCAATCGGAAATATGACGAGTCATATTTAAAATATGGGTTCGCAAAGACCGGCATGTACCAAGTCCTTTATGTGTGGTATGTGGCGATAAGTTGTCAAACGAAGCAATGAAACCATCAAAGCTAATTCGACATCTATGGTCCAAGCATCCTACACTTAAAGCCACACCTCTTGAGTTCTTTGAGCGTAAGAAACGCAATCAAGAAGGGCAAAAACTAGTGCTTAAAGCAACCACATCGGAGAACGTGGCTGCTCTAAAAGCCTCATACTTAGTGGCTAATCGGATTGCTAAAGCTAAGAAACCCTTTACTATTGGGGAAGAGTTAATTCTGCCTGCTGCTAAAGACATGTGCAATGAACTACTTGGGGTGGCTGCGGCTAAAGAAATTGCTCAGGTACCGCTTTCTGCAAGCAAGTTGTTAGCGATCACAGTACAAATTACAGTGAACTCCAAACGAATTACACCAACTAGTTCGTTTACATTAATATATGAGGCATACAAAAAACAGCAGAAAATTTTTAAAGTAGATTAAATAAACTACACCAAATGTGCCTTTTTCATGGTTTTATCATAACGAACAGAGCTTGGAACAAAAAACAAGAGAGTATATTTTTTTCAATCGAAATACGAACGTACAATACAAAGCCTAGTATACATTATAAATAACAGTTTATCATTCAAATACATTGGGAAACACTTGGATTTGTGCCGAATTACAGAGGTAGGTGAGCCCAACGCCTGGTTTTTAGTTTCGCTTTGTTTGAGTTACTTAACTTTATATATTTGTTTCATTCCTGTTCTGTTCTGAATACCGTTACATTTAAATAATTCGTTTTGGAGACAGGGTACTTATAGCTATGTTAGTATTTATAATGTTAATACATAATAATATTTCGCTTGATTTGGTATTATTTCTGATATTACACTTTCTCTCTAAACATTCCGCTGCTCATTAAATGTGTTTGGAGAGAGTGGATTAAGAAGCAAGCAATCAATGAGAGCGTTTTTGAACTTAAAAAAGTTGACTGGTCGAAAATATGTTAAGGACCGACACACATCCACCAAATACATCTACATAAACCCACGCTTGCTCTGTCTTGTATGCACGCACGCACTGTCATGATTTTATGCACTTATTAATCCTGAAACTTTAAAAATCCGGCTCAGATTAAGCACTGGTGGAAACGGTAGGCTACAATTAATTAATTCGTTATGAATTAATCATTTAACAACAACCATCCCTCACCCCCGGCCCCCGCCGACGATGCCATCGTCCATCGCGATGTTTCACATTGGACATCCGCTCTCTTGTTCGGGCCGTCGGTCCGTGCGGCTGGTTGCTACCTCGCTTCTTTCATGTTACGATCACTGTAGGAGACAAGTGGTCCTTACATATCGTACGATGCCAAATTGGTCGACAACGCCCAACCCTACACAACACATATGAACCCCCCCCCCTCCCCCCGCCGGTCCGTGAAAAAAAAAAAGGGAATAAAACCGGTCCATGGTACAAAAAAGGTTGGGGACCCCTGACCTAGACGGCCATCGACGCAAGACCACGAAAACTAGAGTCCTCTCCAATCTGGCTTTGTGGCAACATGGAACTTTTGCATCTAGGTTAATATTAGGCTGTTTCTTTCTTATTTCCAGGTCACCATAGCCACCAGATCCAGTCCGTATCCAGATCAGATGGTCACTGCAGTCCCCCGGATACAGTCCATACCAAGAGCAGATGGTGGATCAGCACCTACAGCAGAATGTCAGTGGAAACCATATCAACTAGATGAACCCCACACTGTAAAAAATTTTCCTGTTAAAAAACAGTAAAGAACTGGCAGCACGGTTGCCAGCAAGGCACTGTAAAATTAACAGTGTTTAACTGTTAATTAAAATTACAGTTGCATACTGTTTATTAAAAAACAGTTAATAACTGGCAGCACGGTTGCCAGCAAGTAACTGTAAAATAAACTGTGACTTGCTGTTGGTGAAATTTACAGTTATAGACTGTTTTTGCAACTACAGCATAATGCTGTTTCTAAATTCAAAGTATATATACATACATATCATTAAAAAAAATCTGATTTAATAGATCGCCTCTAGCAGTCTTACTACAAAACACCATGTTTTATTACAGTGTATAAGTGTACCCTTTGAACCAGTCACTTTTGACTTGAAATGTAACAGAACAAAAGCAGCTTTAAAGTATTGTTTTAAAACATTTCTTGGTTTATTAACCTTTAAAATAACTTTCTTGGAAAAAAGCCGAGATAACAGTAAAAGAAATTCCAGCTATTTGTGGAGAAGAATTGGAGATATCAGAAATACACTTAAATTATTCCCCAAATCTCAACAATTATTACCTGTATTACAATAAATGTACATTTTAGCTTTATAAATGATAAATCAGTTGGTTTAACACGTTTTAACAATTCTTAACAAGTTTAACAAGTCTTCAACAAATTTTACATAAGTCATACAGGCTGTCCCACAAATGAACTCTGGACACAGAGAATAAATAAAAAACTTAAAGAACAACTGAGTAAATGTTGTTGAAAAAATGTGTGAATGAATAAGAGTGTGCGTGCGTGCGTGCGTGCGTGCGATTTATGTGATATGAGTTTGCGTGAGATGTGGATGTGTGTGATGCATGTGTAATGTGAGTGTGTGCATGTGTGTGTGTGAGATGAGCGTGGGATGTTTATGTTTTCTGTGGTGTGTTATACTCATATAAAGTCCCACTCAAAATCCATCAACTTTTTCAGGAGACTGGAGACGCGTGAATTCACAGTTTTCTTCTTATGCATTACTTTCCCTGTCTACTTCAACATGACTCCTCCAGCCTTGGTGCCATTTTCTGCAAAACAAATGTGTGTGTTTAGAATTAGTGTGGAAAGGAAAATAGATTACTCCTGGGGAGTTTATATATATATATATATATATATATATATATATATATATATATATATATATATATATATATTAGTAATTTTAATATAATTTATATAATATATAAAAGTTTCATATATCAAGAACACTTTGCTTTACATTGTCAGGAAAGGAAATTCTCTTAACAAGCTGGTCCTGGCTGAATCTGCTTCCTTTTAAGGTTTCCACCAAACTTCACTGCTGATGGACATTTTATTTCCTTCACAATCACTTATGGCTACTTAATAGGACTCAAATATTTGATAGGAAATTCATCTATTTGATTCTAGATTCCCTGTTTATTAGGGCCAAGCATTTAAATGAAACACATTTTCTGTAAAGTTGCCTCAAATCTATAGGCTATGTATTGTAATAAGAGAAGTACAAATAAAATCTGAAGTAAATTGAATGTATGCATCAAAGTATCTAACCTTTAGATAAATTCCAGAGTGCATGAAGCTTAAGCTTGGTACTGTAGATTGAAATTGTAGTAAGCAGGGAAAAGAGCTGCAAGCCCTGACAGAAAAGATGGTTGGATGCCCTCACAAAATAAGCACTCCTCAAGGCTGATCATCCAGTGCTGAATACAGCTTCCTTGTGTTTCACCTGAACCTTTAAAAAGAAAAACACATTTCAGCATTGACATAACATTAATTTGACAAAATAAAAGAAATTATTTTATTTTTGTGCTAATTACACATTCATTCAAGGCAAGCTAAATAGTACAGATTACAGAGGACAGACCTTTTAAGTGTAAATGTGTATACATTTTGTATTGTGAAATTATGTTGCTTAAATTTTATAATTTTATCACACACACACACACACACACACACACACACACACACACACACACACACACACACACACACACACACACACACACACACACACACACACACACACACACACACAAAAATACTAACTCTCAATGTCCTTTTAAACTTTTTAAAATTTTCACAATCCATTAATTACTAAGCCAGTGTTGTGCTAAGGCTCTTTAGGTTCTTTTTCAGACAACACAAGAAATTATATTAAGAAAAAACAAAAACATCGGCTCTCACTCTCATCCATGTTATGGCAGTGAATAGTGATCAGTGTCAAGCTTTAAGGAAGCAAAAGTTATCACAGAATGAGCCCATGGGACACATGGGTTGTATATTCCAAGTGCTTTGGATGTATACAAAATGTTTTGGTGAAAAACGAGCTAAAAGGTAGTGTTTTATTAAAAAAAAAATATATATATCATATTGTCTTTTGATCTGCTGTGCACAACTGCACATGCAGGAGATTTCTATATGTTGTGTGTCATACTGATCTGTTAATTATGATTTCTTACTAGTGAATTTTGTTGTTATTTTGGGGGTAAACTGTGGCTCTAATAGTGTCTCATGATCACACAGTAAAGCACAGACCACCAAAAGCCAATGTCAGGATTTCCATTAAATAATCAATTTTAATTATATTTTAAAATTAAATTGTTTATCAAATACATATGAACACAATGGTCACACAGGACTATTCTGTGACACTTATGCATTTTTTTTTTACTTGATGCCAGTTGCTAGCCACTGCTTCTATTTTGAAAAAACAACAACAACAACAACGGCATACGACATTTAAACAACACTGAGGTGACTAAATAATGTGTGATGAAATATCCCTTTAACATTTTGTTGAAATAACAGTAAAAATAGTGCTAATAATAATTTATTATTATTGATGTTATTGTTTATTTATTTATTTATTTATTTATTTATTTATTTATTTATTTAATGTAGGGTAATATTAACCATCCAAAGCAAAAAGAGATTCTGCTATAAAGTACATACCAAGGAGTATACTGTAAGCTGAGGAGCTGCAGGTAGTGTGACTGTCCATTCTACATCAGCAGCAGTGGAAGGTGCCTAGGACACAGACGCAATTGTATAGAAATGAGGACAAAATAAACAATCAACAATGCCTTGTATGTATTATAGTTTAAATCTTTGTCACTACTAAACTACAAAAACTACAAAAAAACAACAACAACAAAACCTTGGATTCATGCAAAAAATGTAACCAGAATGAAAACAAAACAAGCACAACAGTATTACAAAAAAATCGAACTCAAAGATATGTACACATTAGAACACGCTTACCCAAACTTGCAATCACAAAGTTTTTTATTTGTATTTTTTTCTCTCTGGAGGTTTCACTGATTACAGAAAAGCAAGCTAGCGAACAACAACCTTTCTTTTCAGCGCGCTACAAAGTCATCAATGTGATTTCAATGCAACAGTGTTTGGAAAATCAAAAACTGCGGATGAATTATCGAATTATTGAATGAAACAAACCTTGTAATTGATGATACAATCGAATCAGAAATTCACTCCACAATGTCGCATCTGGCGAGTTTATCACTGAAAAGAGCAAATAAAAGATAATTTCACTTCCAATATCCACACTATAGGTTAGTTTCTGTAGCAATTGTAATGTATTTTGTCTATAATATCGTGCAAAACTCACCAATTAACAGGATGAAGAAGGATGAAAGTCCCCGTGTGCTGACAGCAGTTTACAAAAATACTGGATAGTAATGTTTTATTTCCTTCAACTAATAAATACAGCAAAATGCCGTTATATTTTCTCTACGTCATTTTACAAAAACAAAAAAACAGTAATGTCCTGTTTTTGAACTTAGCAGGATTATCCTGTTGAAATTCTGCCGTAAATTAACAGCAATTTCTAAGAGTGCAGAGACAGATCATCAGTAAAGAACTCCTAACCTAAATGGCCGCTGGTGCAAGGCCATGGGAACCAGATGAGTCCTCTGCAATTTGACTTTGATGCAACATGGAACTTTAGCATTATCGACACACTATTGTCCTATTTTAATATTTTAGTACTGTAAGGTTTCTTTGACACAACTTGTATTGTAAAAAGCGCTGTATAAATAATCTTGACTTGACTTGTCCTCTCTTGACTTGATAAAATCAAGGCTTTTAATTGATTTTCATTTTTACAAAGCTATAGACTCTTTAAATATTTTTGAAAAAATATGGTGTCATAGAGGAGCTTTGTGTTCCGTATTTGAAAAAGAACTTAATTTTGCACTTTTTTTTATAAAATGGTGTGATTTTTGTGAAAACTGTTTTATGTGAGTAATCCTTTTGTTAAATAAAGATGCTTGAAAATTCTCTCTCTCTATCCCCCCTCTCTCTCTCTCTCTCTCTCTCTCTCTCTATATATATATATATATATATATATATTTACAGCCAATTCCAACATGTGTACATGAGTTTTTGGCACATTTACCACACAAATCACAATGATCATGACAGATGAAAACAAATTAATCCAAAGATGAGCTTTCAATGAGCACCAAATGACAAATGAATATAAATGACAACAATTGCAACAACAGCATACACACAAACAGCAAGCATTCAAACAGTATTTAGTACAGCTGCATAATCTGCTTTATTTATTACATTTACAGTATATTGTATATCCACATTATTCTTAAAAGTGGACAAACACAGAGAGTAAGTCATGGAAAAGATTGTTTTCCAGCTATTTAAAACACTCACTCTGTCCAATGCACTTTTGTCTGGATGAATGGCACGTTTATTAATTAGAAGTCTTATCAAGTTTTTAAAATATACTTTAGGTGTGTCTCATACAGCCTTGTTTAAATTATATATTATATATATAATGATTATACACAATCTGTTTAAATGATTTGCATTATCTGAATTTCATCTGAATATTCCTTTTTGTACATAGTTCTGTCCCTTTTATGGCAGAAGTTATTCATATCTCATATGGTGTATGTTTGCTTTTAGATTCACAAACATGATGTGATAAATGTTGTTGACCGAGGAAAGTCTTCTCATGAGGATGGATGGGACACAGTCACAGACATTCCCTCTAGTAGAGATCAGACTTTAAGAATGTAGGGCACATCATTAGTATGTTAAATGGCCAGATGTGTCTCTTTAATCAGAATTTGTGCTTCCTGAACTAGAGTTGAGTTGTGTTTCATTGGCAAGCATATTTCCAGGTCACTTCTCTGGGCTTTGGGATGTTGTTCTGACCCTCTGCATCGGGTGACTCAGCCATGAGTCAGGCCACATTCGGCCTTCCTTTTTGTTTTTCTTATTCTCTTGAATATTTGACCTCATTCATTTGTCTTGTTAGCCGAGTTTGTCAGTATTTGTCTGGGGGAAAAATCTGGACTGATCTATTTAAATGCATCTATCTGCACTGCCGTAGCCCATCTCTGCTCTCATCTCATTTGCCATTTAAGCATTCCCTGTAGGATGTGATACATGTTAATGTTGGACATATTAGTCGAGCGTTGTAGGTCGTCGTTGGTCGCCAAATCACAGCCGTGTGTGTTTGTTACTCTGAGTGAATTCGGCGTGTGGATGAAATGCCACGAGGCGCTAGCAGCTCCTTATCAGTTTCTGAGCAGATGAGAGCTGCTCTTCCTAATTCATTTTCACCTGATTGGGGGGCCAAGAGTGACATTTCACAAGTGTGTGTGAGAGAAAGGAATAGGAGGTGAATTATTTTACTCCTATTACACTATAGTAGTTGACAGAATGAAAGCTGTAGTTCTAGTTTTGTCCACTAAAAGTGCCTGAGAGCTCCATTCTGTTCTGTGGTTCCCTTCAGAATGGAACAAATTTGACATCATGTTGTTAGAAAATTATATTATTATTTTGATTTAATAACTCAAACAGAACAAGTCAAGTCACCTTTATTTATATAGCGCTTTTAACAATACAGATTGTGTCAAAGCAACTGCACAGTATTTAAACAGAACAATAGTGTGTAAGTAACGCATTATTGTAAATAATCAATTTTCAGTTAAAGGCAGTTCATCAATGAATTCAGTGATATCATCGTCAGTTCAGTTTAAATAGTATACGATATCGCTGGAAAGTAAACAATAAATCATTCTACAGCAAACCACAACAACTGAACACAAACAGCATCAGCACATGGGAAGAAAGGACACAAATGAACTGTGACTATGAATCTGCCGTCTGATCGCAATGAGACAATGACACTCCGCTCAAGTAGAGGCTCGATCTGTCCTTTATCTGCTCTGATCCAACACCTGAACCACCTCTCAAAACAGAATGTTTAGTTTGCATTGGCTGGGCTTTCCTCCCAAAGGATCTTAATTGAGATGGAACAGTCTAGAACTTTAATTTTTTAAAATGTCTATTTGTAAATCTAATGTGTAAACCGAATTTTTGTCATTCATTCATTCATTCATTCACCAGTCAGAAAAACACCCTGGATGGCTGGATCAATGGTCCATTGTAGATTGCTATTACACAAAGTCAATTAAGATATTTAAGTTACACAATGCATTAATAACTTTCATTCTGATAGGATCTTTGAATTTCCCTAACTTCACGTTGTCATCTGGTAGTTTTTATTTTATTTTTTATTTTTTTATCTCTGTCGTGTACATTTTCTGAAATGTACAATGCAGACTTCTAAGGGCTCTCCTCTGGACATTTCTGTTTTAATTACATCATTTGGTGTTTATTTTATTTTACTGGTTCAGCTGATTTTCGCATGTACACATTCCTGTGCAAATCATTTGCAGCTTGTATTTTTTAGATTATAAGATTTATTTGAGGAAAATATTTGTGGAAAAATATTTGAGGAACATATTTATTTGTGTATATATATGTCTGTAATTTGTTGTTGGTTCTGTGTGATGAGAAACAAAAAAAAAAAAAAACTTTTTACTATTTTACTATTACATCACATGTATGTGACAGATAACGATTGTTGAACCTGCATTTCTCTTACCGTCTCCTGACTTTTATTTCTTTTCCAGTGGCGATCAGTTTCTCCTGTGAAGAGAAATTATGTTCCTTAGAAAGCAGCTAGAAATGGACATTAACTGAGGTTTGGGAATATTCAATGTGTGTGTGTGTGTGTGTGTGTGTGTGTGTGTGTGTGTGTGTGTGTAGATGACTGTGTGCTTTTCCTGGACCACTGAAACATTTCTTAACCAATTACATCTAGTATTACATCTGGACAAAGTAAACACTTGCCAGATATCTTGCTGACAACATAATTAGGAAATAAAATATCAATGTAAAACAAATGATTAATATAAAAACCCCAGTGCTCACAGAAAGGAAACAAACATAACACTGTGGCGCTTCTCCCGATTACTGAATCCCAATGACTTCATCCAATTTCCCTTAAACACACTGACCAGCACAAACAGGGAAAACCCTTTGTATGAAAAAACGCTTATAATGCTTCAGTCCTACTTTAGGAATGTAGAGACATTGCTTCACCATCTCGATGGCATCGGTTAAATGTCAAACGACAGTCAGAATGTGCCGCTATCGGACAATCTCCTATCAGTGTGTGTTAAAAAATGAGAAGTACAGCGGCGAGCAGATGCTGCCATGTGGATGAGAGCTGTGAAAATGCCCTCACGCAAATGCCAAGCCGTCACTCAACATCTGCGAGGTGAAAATCGGATTGAAAGTCCTGTTCCACCCCATCTTCAGCAGGATGCGGTGAACGTGTTGAGTCATGGACACAGTCAGAGCTTCACCTGCAGAAACATACAGACAGAAATTGTGCTTCAGATTGTTCAGACATTCCAGGAAATCAGGACGATCTATGTAATCAAAGACACACAGCAGTGAAGCAGATGCATATAACTCCTGTTTTTCACTTCTCCTCCTTCTTTGCCAGTCCCTTAAATAAAAAGCATAAACAATGTTCTTACATCTAAATCAGACAGAAAAACGTAGAGCAACAGGAAGTCAAACCTACAGCTTGTGCAGATAGACAGACAGAGATCTTTTATTCATCACATCATCAGCTCTTCGACTTGCACCTTTGATTCCAACCCTTGAACTCTGAGCCGTCGCCTTTGATGTTGAATATGTTTGACATACTCTTCTGTTTCTCTGCTCTCTCTTCTTAGGGTTGATGCCATGTTTTGGCCATGTATCTTGCAAATCAGAAAATCACACTCTTTTACACACACATGCACATAATCAAATAAAATGCATGAAAGTTTGACTTTCCTAGTGGTGTATACTTTGTTCTCGGTTCATTAGAACAAACCCTCTTGTGTCATCAGTATTTGCTCACCCTGTCATTTACTGATTGAATTACATTTTACATTTTACACAAAAATACTCTCTCTGTTTTCTAGATGCTCCAGAGATGCAGAGCAACTGCAGGGTGTTTCTCACAGCAGGATGATTCTGGGTCAGAGAACACGGCTGTGAGCTCAGATCTTCTTAGTATGAAGTCTGAACACTTTGTCATCCATCCGTGTAGCCAAGTTACTCTACAGACAAAAACAATTGAGAAACACTATGGAGTTTTTCAGTCCTTTGACAACTGCCTGCATGTGTGTTTCTTTTGACCAAAATAATTTAGCACACAGGATTATATCCCTCCTCAAATGCTGTCTTGTGTGTGTGTTGTGACAGCGGTTACAGGTTTAGGTTGATTAGTTACAGGTGAAAGGTGAACAGGAGACTAAAGCATCTCCACACAGGACTTGGGTTTATGTCCAGTTACTGACCAATGAATGCTAAATTTGCTGTTTAACATTAAGACATAAAGCACTGTTGTGCTATGGGCAACCCGAGTTTGAATCCCAGATCGAGGACCTTTTCTGATCCCGCCCCCTGGCAAAAATAAATCTTGAAAATTATAATATGTTTTTTTTTTTCAGAGATACAAGACTTCACCTGTCCCAGAAAGCATCAGTCTCAAAAGACACTCACACTAAAAATACGTGTTTTTTTCCATGCTGAGCTTTAGAAATGACCTGCAGATGCAATGAGCAAAAAGACAGTTGTGTATAATCATTTAATTTCTTTTTACTCCATCTTTAATTTTTTAATTGTTTATTTTCATGCCTATTTTACCTACAGTATTGCTAAACCACGCACACACACACACACACACACACACACACACACACACACACACACACACATGTTGGGTTTACATGTTTTATGGGGACATTCCATAGGCGTAATGGTTTTTATACTGTACAAACCGTACTTTCTATTGCCCTACACCTACCCTACACCTAAACCTAGCCCTCACAGGAGATTGTGCATACTTTTACTTCATCAAAAAAACTCATTGTGCATGATTTATAAGCCTGTTTCCTCATGGGGACCTGAGAAATGTCCCCACAAGGTCAAAATTTACTGGTATTCCTATCCTTGTGGGGACATTTGGTCCCCACAATGTGATGAATACCAGGTACACACACACACACACACACACACACACACACACACACACACACACACACACACACACACACACAGCAGAAAAGAAAAAATAAACTGAATTAAAATAGTTTTAATAATAAAACCTTTTTTTATTTTGACAAGTATTTGTTTTCATGACGAAGTCTGTAGAATAATTCTGTAGCATAAGAACAGAGCAGCTTTAGTTCATGTGTGTTAATGTTGTTTCCTGTTTACATTAACTTTTGTCCGCCTTCTAAAGGTGTATATAAAGCAAATGATAGAGTTATATTTCCCTCTTAATGTCGCTGGAGTACTGGTTGTTGGTCTTTAGTTTGGGAAGGGTGTTAAAGATCCTCAAAAAGCTGCGTCATTCTCCAGGCTAATACAAAATGCATGACACAGAGAGACCGGCCCAAAGCTATTGCGGCACCACGGTCCAGGGTAACATAGCAACAGTGTCTGGCTGAACTTTAGCCCAGCGCAACATCCATTAACCCGGAGTGAACCGGCAAATGAGAGACACTCACAGTTTTTAACAGCTAGCAGCAGCTCAACCTGACTGTTTCAGTTTTACATGCCATTGAAATCCTTTGAATTATTTTGTAATGACAGTCCTGTACTTTGACACCAGCTACCCATCACTGCCGGAGAGTCACAATTCAAAGGACACATCAGTGCTTTTGGAGATGTCAGATGTCACGCTCATGTACAGTGTGTAAAACATGTACAGCAGACATTCTCGAGTAAAGCTCATCCCATGAAAACCAGACGTCCTTCTTACTGCCTGTCCTCTCTAAACCTTCAAATCTCTTTCCCAGTCGCTCTGTCCTGATATGAAGGCTTGGCCTAAGGGGTGAAAGCTTTTCGAAATAATCTTTAAACATTTTATTCAAACACAACCCTTATCGTAATTCTTTTCCGCATACAGACGACTGGTGGTCCCGGGAGCCCAGCGGCTCAATGTGACCGAATCAAACGTGAAGTCCAAATTTAAATGGAAGTCCTGTAAGCTGTAATCTGTCCCGGTAAATATGTCTGTCTTTGAGTACAAGATCTATGTGAGCAAGAAGAAAAGCAAATACGGAAATGGGAATGTGTACCTTCAGTCACTCATCATCCCCAAATAATCCCTGACGCTACTTAAATAAATGGTTCAATAATGATGATAAATAATGATTCATATTGATCAGAGTATAAATGATTTTATTCTGCGAAGAAAGAGAGTGTTATGAAAATGGCACCGATATGAAGGAAATCACTGATAAAATGATAAATTATACACAAATATTTGACAAAACACTGAAGTTCTATGGCGTTGTGGTAAAGCAAGGGGGTAATTGGACCTCTGTCAAATAAAGCAAACCTACAAAAGCCCTACTGACAGTTCAGTCGGTCACACAGATTTCACACAAACCATGATGACGAGACTGGAAAAGTTTGAACCAGGAACATTTGGAAGTCTGTGTTGTCAAGACTGAATTTGAGGTGATGGGCTGTGATGTCAGAGAGGAGCACAATATCATCTCTGTGATGGGCCATGGGACAAGAACACGAGAACGCGAGAAGGTCAGTCTGACTTATGATACAGCCTGGAATTAAACCACACCATGATTGCTAGATTGCACAGATACTATTTGAAGAGAACTGAACTGAGCTGGACAATGACAGAATCACTGAATAAACAATGAACTCGCTTTAACTGAGAATCTGACTGTTTACTATTGTCCTCCTGCATTATCGACACATTATTTTCCTGTTTAACACTGCAAAGCTGCTTTGACACAATCTGTGTTGTATAAAGTGCTATATAAATAAAGGTGACTTGCCTTGGCTTGACAATTTCTCCAAACATATGCTGGAAAACACTATAAAATAAAATGAGATTAGTTTGGACATTATGTCAACATTGGTACTGATATTAGTTTGCTAAGCTTTATTCAGGTTTACACACACTGAAACCTCTGATACACACAGGAGAGAAGTGGAGTTTTTATCTGTGGGCTGCATTTGACACTGGAGGATCATGTACTTTTACATGTATGCATCTGGAAGATGCTTTAATCTCAATTTAAATGTGCAAAATCATTTATAATGTAAATGCACGTCTTTCCACAGCAGGTAAAAACAATAAGATGGCGACTCAAGATGCTGGTAGGTAAAGCGCTGCATTAACAGAATTGTTTGTGAGGTACCTTTAGAAATAAAGATTCCAGAAATAGAGACGCTTAATTATGCCTTTCCTTTTAAAAGCTAATGAAACAAAGCTTCAGCCTATAAACCGGAGGAACCCACAGGTGTGCTCTGTTACAGTCAAGCACACTCCATTATACTTCATGTGTATTAGTGACACGGGCCTTTATTACAGCAATTCAGGCAGCCAGTCAATTCCTCCCATTATTTCTGTCTGCGACTCACCTGCATCGTTCACGCAGCGGGTTACCTGTGGGAATGTGATCCTGCTCTGCCATCAGCTTCACTGATGCTCGGTGACACACACACCTGCGGTCATCAGCTACTGGGCCGGTCCGTCCTGCGCTGGACTGATAGCTTAAGCCCTCAGGACCAGGTTCAGATGCAGTCAGCTGTAGAGATCTGCTCTCCAGACACCCGTCTCACAGACAGCTGCCCGCAGGACAGGACACACCAGGTGTCGCCCTGCTGTTTAAGGAGAGACAATATGGCCCGACTCACACTCGTGCCCTGCAGAGGGAAAGTTATTCACCTTTTCATTATGCTCTGAATATTTAAACAGCACCGAAGAGATGGAGGAGGAGGAGGTGTAAAAACTGTCATTCTCCTTTTTTGCCACAGACACTCCAACTGTCCGCTTCATCATCGTGACCCAGCATCCTCCTTTACTCATTCATCTCACGTGCTGCTAAACGCAACATTACATATGCACATATACATCCATATAGACACACAATGCAGAGTTCAGAATGAGACGGAGACAGAGAGAGAGAAGCCTGCATCAATCACTGTCAAGTGCAGCTTTAGTCCTACAAACACACGGCTATCTATTCCCTCAATCTCTCGCTCCATCTCTGCAGCAGCGTTTATAGATTCTGCTGTGCCAGTGTGATTTAGTGTTAAAATCACAGAGTGAAGATGAGGCAGATGAGTGCAGTGCTGGTAAAAAGGGTTCGCCGTGTGACGCCACTTCTCTACTGCCGTCTGCATCCGAATAGTCAGTTCAGATGGAACTCAAAGGTTACCAAACATTAGCTTACAGTTTAATCACTGCCTACAGAATGCTGGACTGCAGAGCTCAATCTGTTCAATGAACAGACGGCTTGTGTTACACGTAGCATACAGCTAAATGATATTGCTGTAGGAACATTGATTTAATGCCAGAAGAGGACGAGCTCCTCCAGAGGAGTTCAGCTCCTCTCAAGGTTTGTTTGTTCTTCACTACCTAAACATCTTAGAGAGTTTTTTCCTTGCCACAGTCGCCTTTGGCTGCTTGCAGACATTAAAGCTCATTTCCCTGTAAAGCTGTTCTCTGGGATTTTAAGACAATCAAGACACAGAGGCATATATTTATGCACAGCTGTACTGTGAAAGCACTGCACAAATGAACTTGAGACATGAGAGGAGACGACCAAGTGAATGTCTGCTCGGCTACGTTCATTTATTCATTTCTGCTGTTTGCTTTATTCTGATAATTACATGCATCAATCTGTGCTTCAGAAATCATCATCTCCATTCACCAGATGTTTCAAAGGTTCCTTCTGATGACACAAATTTAAGCTGTCTGTAACGAGGGCTCTGGGAAGCGTGTAAGATCCACATGCGAGCTTTATAAAACAGATCGTAGTCAAGACAGGTAGGGTCAAACAACAGCAAACAGGAATGCGTAGGCAAGACAAAAGCGTAATCCAGTAAACAGGCAGAACGTCAAAAATCCAGTGAGCAGTCCAAAAGTAACAAATAAACAATGCAATGAAATAAGGCAAAACTATGGCAAGAAAACAGAACAAAACAATGGCAAAATAACTATGACTATGAAACAAAACCATGAAAATAACAAAACGGGGCAATGAATTAAGAGAAACGCTTGGTAGAGGCCGCAACAGCAAAACAATACTTCGCAATGTCTGTTTGGTAATGCTGCTCTTTATGGTCACCAAACAGGAAGTAACCAACGAGGCAGCAGAGGGAGCAGCAACAGTCAGAGTGAGTAAGGGCTCCCTCTGCTGGCCTGGCATTACACTATCATTGTAAATTTACCTGATATCTCAATCTAAAATGCGTTTTCATTTTGTTTTAAGTGTACAGTCAGTAATTTAACCCTCAGCACGGCCTCCGGCTGTTATTCGGAATCTCGTTTACACTGAGACTACACTCCTATACTGGCTTCAAACAATCCTCCTGGTGTCTTTTCAGTGGCTCACACAGACAAACACATCCTCACACGTTTATCTTTCAAATAACGTGGTAAATAATGCTTGAAAGACATTCTGTGTTTAGCTAAAAGGGCACCAGGGAGAAATGCAAAGCAATTCAACTCAATTTATTTAAATAGCACCTTTTACAATACAGATTGTTCACAAAAAGCAGCTTTACAGACAATAA
This sequence comes from Garra rufa, assembly GCF_049309525.1. NCBI lineage: Eukaryota > Metazoa > Chordata > Actinopteri > Cypriniformes > Cyprinidae > Garra > Garra rufa. Next base: position 66,724,675 of record NC_133363.1, read on the forward strand.
AAAATAAAGACAAAAAGAAAAGAAAAAATAGAGTGATACAACCCAGCAGCCAAGAGTGACAGTGGAGAAAAAGAAAACCTGTCTAGCTATGTTTATGAAAGCGTGAAGAAACCTCACGTATATGAACAATTATCATTATTTATCATTGATTTATTTCAAGAACATTGGTCATTAGTTTGGGTTACTAACCAAAAATATCATCTAGTAAGATTAAATTAAGACATTAACTGTATATGTAACAGAGGCCAGCAGTAGGTGCTGTGCAGGTAAACCTCACTCCCCTGATCTCAAGAGATGCACTAGCGACAGATGCCAGTGGCTGCAGTCTTTAGCCTCCTTGTTAGTGTACCCACCTCCCATGCCGGAGACCCGCTCGGAGTGGGTGCGAGTAGCACCCGGGTGTAGGGGTTACATATTTGCACCATTATAACTGAGCTACAGTGGTTCACTGCCAATTTTTTTCCATTTCACCCTAATCACACCCCCACACTAAATGTATAATGCACAAATATCTTAATGTAGTGATTAATTTAATTTCTGGCGCAGTGGCATTTCTACGCGGTGTCGGAAATGTTAGCATGTCACTAATCGGTCACACATATGATCTCTGCGAAATCTAATCTATAGCGTTTTATTAACTCACTCTCATGCATTGTCTGCAACACATTTATTCTCTCTCGTCATCTTTCAACCATTTTTTCCTCAGCTCAGAAAACTCTTAAGCCTCTTCAAAGTCCTCCTCCTTACTCCTAATGCTTTTTGACCTTAAGAGCTCCTTTAATGATGGTTTGTAAATAACTTTTATCTTTACTAGGATCTTATTTTTTAAGGGAAATGGCCTCTTTTTTATTTCCTTATAATTTTGGCACTAGAAGCAACTCTTTGCACTAAAAATTTTCATAAATACGGGCACCTATCTCACCCATGGCTACTAAGAGAAACAGATAGCCAAGAGAAACAGATTCACATCATAAAAAACTGTTAGATTTAACAGGGAAATATGTGAGCAATCTGCACATACATGTATATACAGTCAAGCCCAAAATTATTCATACCTCTGGCAAATTCTGACTTAAAGTTACTTTTATTCAACCAGCAAGTTTTTTTTTTTGACCGGAAATGACACAGGCTTCTCCGAAAAGATAATACGATGATGTACAAGAGGGGTAACACTTTATTTCGATGGTCCATCTGTTGACACTCTACTAGTTATCAGTATTCATTTAGTAGCATGTCAACAGTGCATCAGTTGACATTCAACAACATTGTTTCAACAGACAAGCAACATACATTCAACTAACTGCCTGTAGATTATAAGGTGATTTTTAATTTCTAATCTATAGATTTTACAAAAAGTGCATGTTGACTGTCAGTATGTCTTTTGCAACATGTTATTATCTAATAGTCAGCTAACTTTCTGTAGATTGTGTTACCATCCTCTAAATTGTTTACCAATTTATTAAAATTAATCTGTCAGTTGATAGTCTACAGTCATGTCAACATATGGTCAACAGCATATTATATCATCCTTACTTAAGAGCCTCAAATGCATCAAATGAATAATTACTTAACCATCTCATTTTCATCAAAATCACTAGTTTATTATCTGTTGATAGTTAACTAAACATTAGTTGTGCATCTGTTGTGTGTCAACTAATCTAAAGTTTACATTCAGCAGACTATTAGTAGGCATTCTCAACTAAGCATTTGTAGATATATTTTAGGACTATCCAATTAAAGTGAAAAACAGTTGATAACAGTAGAAAGTCTATAGGCTATCAACAGAACACATACAAGCATGCATTAATTGTATGCAATATAGTTGCAGTTTAAAATTAAAGTCAATACCAGACAATGAAAATACAATAGAACAAACACTACAGGCAGGATATTGGAGAAAGTTGTTTTATTAACAAAATATTTACACAAACCCACTGTTTGCTAGTGTATCCGATCTGTACAGTCTGATTATGTGTGGCAAGTTTGACATAAATTAACAAATATTTATATATAAAACCAACGTGATCTCATGATAATTCGTATTTATTTTACCTAAAATGTGGTTCAACAAAATGTACATTTACTTAAGTTTTTACTTAAATTGCCTTGTGTATTCAACTGCATTATTAAATAATTTACTTAATATGAAATTATAACATTAACTTACACTCTGTTCTGTGATTTCGGTTACCAGCTCGTTTCCAAGAACAGGTCTACAAAATGTTTAACAAGACTACACTTTAAACCATTAAAATAAATGACATTTCTGCAATCGTTTAACCATTCATGTAATATTAATTAACTTTGTTTGCCGTGGTGGGAGTCGTGGGACACAACAGGCGTTTTCTCTGACATGCTGTGACTAACACTAGAACCATAAAATACACAGAACACGCATTTTAATTACAAAATTAAACGATTTGATTTGGGCGCTGTAATCCAGATTTTCAGAATTCATGCGATTGCGAGAACCAGACCCAAATTCAAGCCTTTATCTGACCATTTCCATCCCAAGCAGCGAGTCCAGCAGCAACAGCCATAAAACCGCGCTCAAATGCATTTTACAAATTCAAATACAGACGCACTAGGAAACTACAGGTTTTACGGCAGGAAACCCGAACGCTCATTGGTTCTTGCCAGCATTCGCCACAGATTACGACATGCCGTGTTTCTGGTGAGCTGTGTTTGAACGATGCCGCGGGCGCCTAGACGGAGAGGATCAGGATAATAATCTGGATAATATTTTCAGCCATCAACAACTTAAATCCTGCTCTACACCTCAAAGAAACCTACTGTATTCCGTCAGAGACGACTGCGGCTGCAAACGCATAGTCATTTGGATTACTATTTGGTACAGCTGTTGACATTTTTGTTTATGAATAAATTATTGCGATTGCACGTTTCCGTCTTTCATGTTTTTTTTTTTATTACTGTACAGAGAGATATGGTTAACGTTAGGTTTCGAGGTAGGAGTGTGACTCAGTAGTGTGAAATATAAAAATATTTTTATGTTTTATTATCAAAATGAGAATTTTCCTGCATATTTTGGTCAGTTACGTTTTTATATCCTTTTATATTCGCTATTAAATGGGTAAGTTATATAAAACAAACAAACAAACAAACAGCACCATGTCACCTCAGGAGTAAAGTAACTTCTGTTTGTTTGTTTTATATATAAATATTTGTTAATTGATGTCAAACTTGCCACACATAATCAGACTGTTCAGATCGGATACACTAGCAAACAGTGGGTTTGTGTAAATATTCTGTTAATAAAACAACTTTCTACAATATCCTGCCTGTAGTGTTTGTTCTATTGTATTTTCATTGTCTGGTATTGACTTTCATTTCAAACTGCAAATATATTGCATACAATTAATGCATGCTTGACATGCTACTAAATGAATACTGATAACTAGTAGAGTGTCAACAGATGGACCATCGAAATAAAGTGTTACCAAGCTGGGTAATATTTTTTTCCACAATGATGCCTCTTGTACATTGTTGACAGATAGCTTGCGAGCTTCTGTCCAGAGTAGGGTGCAGCATGGCAATCCCCTCATCGTGAGGGTTATCCCCTTCTTCCGTCTCTTTAGACGGCATGGAGCTGGTAGTGAAACCCCCTGGGAAAACACTCTCCTTAAATCCGATTATTTCGGTAGGTGTCCCACGCTACGCCTGGGCATCTTTCATAAAATCCACAAGAGTGGTAAGTGCACATACACCTGGGGCACTTCTATAAAATCCACATGTGTGGTAAGTTCCCACCAAGTCTTGGGTTCTTCCTTAAACCCTTTATGGTATGGGTCACGCGTCTCGCCTCGTTCCCATTTATTGGAGTTGGCCTACAACCCCGGTCCCCTGGGTTCAGCTCTTTAGATATCACTGTTGATGTCTACCGACCATCCACTATCAGGACGTACCACTACTAGTGGCCCTTTAAAAAAAAAATAAAAAAAAAGATGGTCTCAGCTCCATGTTATTTCTGTTGACAGATAGCTTGCGAGCTTCTGTCCGGAGTAGGGTGCAGCATGGTAATCCCTTCATCGTGAGGGTTATCCCCTTCTTCCGTCTCTTTAGACGGCATGGAGCTGGTAGTGAAACCCCCTGGGAAAACACTCTCCTTAAATCCGATCATTTCGGTAAGTGTTCCACGCTATGCCTGGGCATCTTTCTTAAAATTCACAAGAGTGGTAAGTGCACATACACCTGGGGCACTTCTATAAAATCCACGTATGTGGTAAGTTCCCACCAAGTCTTGGGTTCTTCCTTAAAGGGATAGTTCACCCAAAAATGAAAATTTGATGTTTATCTGCTTACCCCCAATGCATCCAAGATGTAGGTGACTTAGTTTCCTCAGAAGAATACAAACGAAGATTTTTTACGAAAACCGGTGCTGTCTGCCAGCCTTATCATGGGTGTGGATGGGCACCAGACCTTTAAAAGTAAACAAAAACATGCACAGACAAATCCAAATTACACCCTGCGACTCGTGACGATACATTGATGTCTTAAGACACGAAACGATCAGTTTTTGAGAGAAACTGAACAGTATTTATATCATTTTTTACCTTTGTTACAACGCCACGTCCATCTCTCCTGAGTAAGCGTTCGGCATCAGTCACGTCACATGAGCACGCGCTCTGTGGTAGAATACGCAAACGCCGGAAGCGATCTGTCGCATGTATACGACACTCATTGTTTACACAGAGCACAGAGATTGTGGGTATAGCGGCTATTCAAAATGGTAAATACTTGCGCTTATCCTGATTGTTTAAACCGATTTAAAGCTAAAAGATTACATTAGTTTGCGCAAACTCATCCGGGACTTTTCACTGATTTCCCCTTACGGCTTTTGCGTATTCTACGCTAGAGCGCGTGCTCATGTGACGTGACTAATGCCAAACTCGTGCACATTACAGATGGACGTGGCTGTGTATCAAAGGTAAAAAATGACATAAATACTGTTCAGTTTCTCTCAAAAACCGATCGTTTCGTGTCTTAAGACATCAATGTATCGTCACGAGTCGCAGGGTGTAATTTGGATTTGTCTGTGCATGTTTTTGTTTACTTTTAAAGGTCTGGTGCCCATCCACACCCATGATAAGGCTGGCAGACAGCACCGGTTTTCATTAAAAATCTTCGTTTGTATTCTTCTGAGGAAACTAAGTCACCTACATCTTGGATGCATTGGGGGTAAGCAGATAAACATCAAATTTTCATTTTTGGGTGAACTATCCCTTTAAACCCTTTATGGTATGGGTCACGCGTCTCACCTCGTTCCCATTTATTGGAGTTGGCCTAAAACCCCGGTCCCCTGGGTTCAGCTCTTTAGATATCACTGTTGATGTCTACCGACCATCCACTACCAGGGCGTGCCACTACTAGTGGCCCTTTGAACGGACCCAGGACAAGTTTGCTGCCCTCACATGGGAGCCAGTTCCTGAGGGAACTAGGCCCTATGTTGCAGTAGTTCCTTGTTCTGACAAAGTCTAAGTTTCCATTGAAACTTAGCTGTTTTCCTCAGAAGGAATTACTCTAATTCCAAGCCTAGAGCTGTGCCCTAGGTTCTAGCCCAGTCCAGGTAAGTGGGGAACCCAGGTAAGTGGGTTCAGGCCTCTGGCCGTGGGGGATAACGTTTTGACAGCCGTCACCACGTCCTAGTAGGGGCAATTCCTCTCAGAATTGTTGCTTAGTGCTCGCTGGCATAGCATGCACTCCCCTCAGCATGGCAGCGTGGGTATATCCGTTCCCCAAAGCGCCCTCTAGAGGACGCAGTGAGAGTTCCCTTCGAAAGGGAACGTCTCAAGGTTACGTATGTAACCTCAGTTCCCTGAGAATAGGGAACGAGACACTGCGTCCTCTAGACTTTTCACCATGCTTCGGACGATAAGCTTCAGACATTGAAGATGTATTGTGTTGCAAGGGCGCCTCTTTATGCTATGGTCGCCCGGTAGTGACGCAGCGGCAGCAACGTGCGCGCCGCGGTGACGTCATACGCTGTCGCCGGCCATTTCATGTAGTTTTTCTATGTATTCTTCAGACACGAGTCACGCTGCAGCGTTCCCCAAAGCGCCCTCTAGAGGACGCAGTGTCTCGTTCCCTATTCTCAGGGAACTGAGGTTACATACGTAACCTTGAGACGTTTGGAGTCCACATGCCCTTGCATCCCAAAGTGCAGATGGAGTACATTGAGAGATGACACACATACACATACTCTCACTCACAAATAATTTGATGCATCATTGTTTTAACATATTTTATTTCTCTCAAGGCTTTTTGCTGTTGGTTGGTCTCTTTTCACACATTAAAACTACTGACTGCCAAATGCCACACACACACACACACACACACACACACACACACACACAAACTGCCAGATTCTAACAGCCTTTTGACTAATCTTCACACACATTTAAGAATCCAAAACGCTGCATATCACAGCACTGCTGTCACAGCATACAAGGAGGCAGAGACGGAGGTAAGTATAAAATGTAAAAGGTAAGTTTATTGACAGGTTGGTAAGTATATTGAAGCAGGTACTGAAGAGAGTATTCTTATCTGAGAAGTTCCAGAGTT
>NC_133363.1:66733753-66773493 GCF_049309525.1 Garra rufa
CATGCAGAAATCGTGGTCTAAAACAGGCAGAAAGGTCGGGGCTGGCAGCGAGAATCAAAACACGGGGAGTAGTCCAGGAATCAAACACAGGGAAAACAAACACGGAAAGAAACGCTCGGAAATAAAGACCAGGAGGAACAATAAGTCTTCGCAGAGTGGCTGTGTGTGTGAGAAGCTTAAATGCAGTCAGTGTGATGAGGTGCAGCTGTGAGCGGTAATCAGTAAAGTGAGAGCAGGTGAATGCAGTGATTAGTGCAGTGGCTTGTGGGGAATGAAGTCCATGAAGTGTGAGTTCATGATGACAGGATAGACCAGATACGTGACAGAGCCCCTCCCCAAGGAGCGGCTTCCAGACGCTCTAACCACCTAATACAACCTGGAGGGTGGTGGAGCGGAGGCGGAACAGGGGGAGGGATGGAGGGCCAGGTCCATGTAGGGGTACTGGAACCACGAACTGAGGCAGAGCCGACGGAGGGAGAAGCCATGGTGGAGGAAGGGTTGGCTCCTGCCTGGGGCCGACCGACGGAGGTGGAGCCGGTGGAGCCCGAGGCGAAACTGGAGAGTCGATGGTCCTGGGCGACACAGAGGATCCGGAGGACCAAGGCGGAACCCAAGGCTCTGGCGACCCCGGCGGAGATGGAGGTCCGGAGGTACGCAGCGGAGCCGGAGTGACAGAGGATCGAGGCTGTGCCCACGGGAGGGAGGAGGTCCACAGAGCCGGCAGGACGGAGTGACGAGGCGCAGCCGGAGGAGTAGAGTCCAGAGGCGAAGGTGGGGCGACGACTGACCGGGGCGGAGCCGGAGAGACGATGGAGCCCAGAGGAGCTGGTGGGCCGACGGCCGACAACGGAGACGAGGGAGCACAGAGCCGGGGTGGAGCCGCAGGGTCGGAGGGCCGAGGTGGAGTCCAGGACTCTGAGACTGGAGGTGATGGTGAGGGATCCTTCAGTCTGGACACCGATGGAGACTGGCAGTCCCACGGCAAGTCCTCTGCACCGAAGGTGGGATGTGGGTGAGCAGAGGGACTGTCAGGAGACAGAGGTGGCGGGACTGGAGCAGCAGGGAGGGTGGGTGGGAACAGTCCATGCATGAGCTCCGTGACCAGAACCGGGCAGACAGGAATCTCAGGACGACTGGATGGAACCAGCAGAGGCTCTGGAAGACTGGGCTGAACCAGCGGAGGCTCTGGAAGGCTGGGCTGAACCAGCGGAGGCTCTGGAAGGCTGGGCGGAACCAGCGGAGACTCTGGAAGGCTGGGCGGAACCAGCGGAGGCTCTGGAAGGACGGGCGGAACCAGCGGAGGCTCTGGAAGGCCGGGCGGGACCAGCGGAGACTCTGGAAGGCCGGGCGGGACCAGCGGAGACTCTGGAAGGCCGGGCGGGACCAGCGGAGACTCTGGAAGGCCGGTCGGGACCAGCGGAGGCTCTGGAAGGCCGGGCTGAACCAGCGGAGGCTCTGGAACGCTGGTTGGGAGACCAGCTGCTCGAGCCGACAGCAGCGGTGGGTCCTCCACGCTAGACATTAATCTTTGATAAGTCTTGGGTGCAAATTTGGGCGTGGCGGCAGCCACCTTAGGTGCAGATTCTGGCGTGGCGGCAGCCATCTTGGGTGCAGACTCCGGAAGGGCAGCCATGTTGTGAACAGGCTCTGGAAGGGCAGACATCTTGTGCTGTGGCTCCTCTAAAACACCCACAGTTAACGGTGAGCCACATAGCAACAGCGCATACTGCATACAGTCCTGTAGCGAGCAGTTAAATTCCCCTCCAGGCAGCATTGATTTGGCAGGTTCATTAAGTCCATAACGAAATAGGCCCCTAAGCCACGCTTCATCGTAAAATGGTAGTTCCTTGGACAACTCACAAAACTGGTGAACATATTCATCAATGGGTAGATCTCCCTGTCGCAGATTAAGTAGCTGGTTGACTGGGTCCATGTTTGTGCTGGTGGTGGGATAAGGCTGCTGGATCCTGGTGCGGCGAAGTCTTCTGTCACAAGGAGGGTCAGAGACGTGCGGATCCATTTGCAGCATTTTATTGATACAAAACAAACACAAAGGGGCATGCAGAAATCGTGGTCAAAAACAGGCAGAAAGGGCGGGGCTGGCAGCGAGAATCAAAACACGGGGAGTAGTCCAGGAATCAAACACAGGGAAAACAAACACGGAAAGAAACGCTCGGAAATAAAGACCAGGAGGAACAATAAGTCTTCGCAGAGTGGCTGTGTGTGTGAGAAGCTTAAATGCAGTCAGTGTGATGAGGTGCAGCTGTGAGCGGTAATCAGTAAAGTGAGAGCAGGTGAATGCAGTGATTAGTGCAATGGCTTGTGGGGAATGAAGTCCATGAAGTGTGGTGCAAGAGTTCATGATGACAGGATAGACCAGATACGTGACAGACTGAATACATAAGCTTAAGCAACAAAATATTGTTTATTTTTGTTCAACCAAGTCCAACAGACCAGTGCAATATTGCCATTAAGTGTAGCAATAGGCTTGATGTTGCGGTGAGATTCCTTGCGAATTCCTTGTTGCATAGCTTGCACACAACCATGCTCTTATCGACACTATCATCCATTCGTTTTTTATAACAAAATTTCCCATCCACAGGGCCAACCAAAGCGGTCTCATCAGCTTCTTTGCCCATGTTCACTGTGGTTTGTTTTTGTCTGAACGCTAGTTGGTGCTCCAGTATAATCGGTCCGCTGAAACTTATCCAGTGAGAAACGTTCCGCAGTGCAAAAATATGTGCGATTAAAATGCGTTAAAAAAAAATTTAACGCATTATTTTTGTGTAATTAATTAATCTAATTAATCTAAATTAATGCGTTAAAGTCCCGGCCCTAATATATATATATATATATATATATATATAAAGAAATTAGATTAGTCAGAGCTTAATAGAAACACACCTCTCCTGTGCAGACATAATGCAGAAAGGGAAGACAAGAAATTAAGATAAACGTTTCAGTCAGAAAAAAAGAAAAGGGGAGATGCACACATAAAGACTTTGTGCAATTCTACATAGGAAATGAACATAATAGCCTACTTACCATACCTGTTACATTGGAAATCAAAAAATATTGAACCCAACTGACTTTAATTGTATTGACTACACCTACAACAGTAACTAACAAGTAACTAACTAAATTAATAATTTCAAAAATATCTTTGCTTTTCATTTTCACTACACCTGTTCTGAGATGCGTTACCTGATGCTGAGTTCTGCCATCTTTACACACTTTTAAAAATCAAGTTGTACAAACCAGGTGTTATGAAGCAGACTGGACAACAAGGTAAGTATAATACAAGTGATGTTTATTTTGTAAAGAGCAGCAGTGCCGGAATAATAGAGGACGGGGAGAGGAGAGGACGCTGGCGTTGACGCTGGCGTTTGCTGTTCGCCGCTTCTCCACAATGTTTTAATGGTTTTATTTGAAATTTATTTACCTTTTGTTTTGTTAAAACAGTAGCTGAACACTGGGAGTCTTGTACTATACAGATTGTGTCTAATTACGGAGGCTATTCGCAAAGTTATTATTAACATCTGGCTGACCGTTCGCTAAGTGCTGTTCTGTCAAGTGGGTAAATACCTGGATTTGGATCTACAGCGATTTCTCCTGGACAGCCTTTCAGCCGTGGGTACATTGCTGTACTCCATTGCAAGTTATGGACAATTATAGTGCTGTATGGACAGTATGATGATCAAATACTCCATCCCACAGTTGTTGAACTTTAACAACCAGTCCCTGGTTCCAACGTGCATTGCAGCCATAAAAGGACTTGGACTCCTGCGTCGATCGCGGTATATTCACAGAAGTTGCAGTCGGAAGTTTGTCTATCACCAGACGGACCGCTCTGCCTCTGCCATTCCATCTATCTGGACCGATGTCGCATGTTTGACACGTCATCAGAGCAACGCCGCTCAAGGTGTTAGTAATACGGGAAATATCGCGAGACTTCAAAATGAAAACGGGACCTGTACGGGAAATAGCGCGAGATCGCTTTACACTGAGCAGGATACAAACTGTGGAGTGGATTTCAGTATACTACGGCCTCTGAAGAGATTTGTTAATCCATCAATGGTTAAAATTGAACTGTTTAATGCACAATCTCTTACGAACAAGTCAGCCTTTATACAAGAACATATTATGGAAAAGGACTTGGACTTTATGTGCTTAACAGAAACATGGCATCAACCTGAGGTTTACTCAGCATTAAATGAAGTCTGTCCCCCTGGCTACAGTTACTTGGAGAAAGCCCGTACTACTGGTCGTGGTGGTGGCTTAGCTGTAATATATCGACAGCAAGTAGAGCTGAGTCTACTTCCTTTACCAACACTGTCTTCATTTGAGTGTCTTGCATTTAAATGTAAACCTCCTCTCTCACTGACAATACTTCTTATCTACCGGCCCCCCAAATTTAACTCAAAATTTTTCTCAGAGATTAATGACTTTCTCACGACACTTTGCTCTACTACTGGTAATATTTTAATACTTGGAGATTTTAATATTCATATAGATACTCCCTCATGCAAATTTGCAGCTGAGTTTCTGCAAGTATTGGAATGCCTTGATCTCCAGCAACATGTTGATGTTCCCACACATTCTAGGGGTCACACACTCGATTTGGTCATTTCAAATGCTTTTGACATTAGTAACCTTCTGGTGTATGACCTCGGTGTGTCCGATCATAAGGCTATTTCAATCGAACTGCCTATTCCCTGTTCCCTAATTAGAGAAAAGCGTCAAATCTGTTTTAGAAATTTGAAAAAGATAAATGCTGACTCCTTAGCAAATGATCTTGAGCATCTATCCTCTGCTAAATTTCATTCTGTTACAGAGTCAGTTGAATTTTATAATACATCCTTGAGCAGTCTTTTAGATTACCATGCCCCACTTAGAACTAGAACGGTTACCTTTCCGCGTTCTGCCCCATGGTTTACCTGTGAGCTGCGAAAGGAAAAGGTAGCTGGACGTGTTCTTGAGCGTCGTTTTAAAAGCACAGGACTCTTTGTTCACAGAGAGGCTTACAGAGAACATCAGAGGGCCTATGCAAAATCCTTAAGAGATGCAAGGTCACAATTCTACTCTGGTATTATTAATAATAACCCTGGAAACTCAAAACTGTTATTTTCTACTATTAATAATCTCCTTAAACCACAAGCTCACCCTCACATGGAGGCTTCTAAGGAAAACTGTAATAATTGTATTAATTTCTTTAGAACAAAAGTAGACACTATTCGTTCTAATATGTCCAGTTCCTGTGCTCTACCGAATTTGAGTGAAGGTTTACATTACAGAGATTGAGGATATAATCAAAAAGATGAAACCATCAACTTGTGCCTTGGACCCTCTGCCTACAACCATGGTGAAATCCAACATCTGTGCTATAAGTCCTTTGATTGGCAAGATTGTAAATCACTCTCTCCAGTCTGGGCATGTTCCAACTGATTTGAAAAGTGCTGTCATCAGACCACACCTCAAAAAAACATGCCTAGATCCAGAAGTCATCGAAAACTACAGGCCCATCTCAAATCTCCCATTCCTTTCCAAAGTGTTGGAAAAGGTAGTTTCTGCACAACTTCAGATCCACTTAAAACAAAACAATTTGTTTGAGAAATTCCAGTCCGGCTTTCGCTCCGGCCATAGCACAGAAACAGCTCTGGTGAGGGTCACAAATGACCTGCGGATGACGGCAGATGCTGGCTCTCCATCTCTTCTCATCCTTTTGGATTTGACTGCAGCATTTGACACTGTGGACCACAACATCCTCCTGCATCGCTTACGTCACACCGTCTGTTTGTCTGGTTCTGTTTATAACTGGTTTTTATCTTATCTAACTGGGAGAAAGGAATATGTCGCCCTGGGAGAGTTTAAATCCTTAACACACAATGTTACCTGTGGTGTTCCTCAAGGTTCAGTGCTTGGTCCCATTCTCTTCATACTATACATGCTCCCTCTCGGCCACATCATAAATCGATATGGAATATCATTTCACTGCTATGCTGATGACACTCAGCTTTACATCAAGATAAACTCAGACAATCCTGCTGCTCTGTCTTCCTCTATCTTAACTACATGTCTTGAGGAGGTAGAGAACTGGATGAGACAGAATTTCCTTCAGTTGAACAGCTCTAAGACTGAAGTCATTCTAGTGGGCACTCCACACCAAGTTAAGACATCTGTTATTTCCAGCATTACTTTTTCTGGTCAAACCATTCCACTCTCAACATCAGCCATAAATTTAGGCATTAAAATGGACTCTCATCTAACATTTGAAGCTCATGTAAATCAACTTTGCAAGACTTCTTATTTCCATCTTAAGAACATTGCAAGACTTCGTCCTATGCTCACTCTGGCAGATGCAGAAAAGCTTGTTCATGCTTTTGTCTCCTCCAGACTGGACTATTGTAATGCTCTATTCATCGGGTTACCCAGCAAGAGCCTGCAGAGACTGCAGTATATCCAGAACAGTGCTGCCAGGATTTTGATGAGAGTTCGCAAATATGACCACATTACACCCATCCTTAAAACACTACACTGGCTTCCTGTATCATCCAGGATTGTTTATAAGGTCATTCTTATTACCCACCAGTGTGTCCATGGAAATGCTCCATCTTACCTCAAGGAACTTCTTACTCCACAAACTACGGAACGTAGACTTCGATCTGCTTCAACTTACCTGTTAAAAATACCCAGGACTAAGCTGCATACTATGGGGGATCGGGCCTTCTGCTCAGCTGCTCCACGTTTGTGGAATGCACTTCCTGAACATTTACAGACTCCACAACCACTGGATGTTTTTAAACGTGGGCTAAAAACCTATCTTTTTCGAAAAGCTTTTAAATGATTTTATTGTATCTTATTTCTGTTGATTTTTAAATTGTAGCACTTTGGGATTCTGTGTGAATATAAAGTGCGTTATAAATAAAATGTATTATTATTATTATTATTAGATGAATGGAGTTCTCGTGATGGTGAGTATGACTTGTACTGAAGAATTCGGAGCCGGGTGAAGACGTGGAGTGACTAACAGGTCCTTTCTTTTGCAGGTGGCGAGATTGGAGGATTCCAAGAACGAAAGCCGGAGGGATACTGAGAGTTCGTGAATCCACCACCCTCCGCTGACGCGGAAGTCAGCTTACGGCCACACACCACAGACGACTGGAAACTGAGAAGACACAGAAGACTGGAACTGGGACTACTGGAACGAGACAGAGATCAGGTAAGTACAATAAGGTAAGTATTTCAGATAGTGAGACTCGTAGAGAGACACTAGCAGTCCGCTTTCGCTAGAACGAGCCCGGACCATGAGTGGTGTGTGGAGAGAGTTCTTATAGTGAGGAGGATGATTGAGGACAGGTGAGGGTGATTGGATCCAGGTGACGGTGATCTGTGATGATGAGCTGAGTGAGGACTGACTGATGCGTGACATATGGCCCCCCTCCCGGAACGGCGCGTCCTCGCGCCGAAACGGATACACCAGCGGAGGGAGGGTGGGGGTTCAGGTGGCGGGTGTGGAGCAGGTGACGAACTGGAGATGGACATATGATCTGGGACGTGAGGCCAGGGTGGAGTGGAAGGAGGAAGGAGCCATAATGCAGTCAGGAGTAGGAGGAGCCGGATGGTGGTCCAGAGCCCAGCCAGGATGGCGCCCCAGGGCGGAGTCGAGGGAGGGAGGAGCCATGGTGGAGAACTGGCCCACGACACCCTGGGGACGAGCGACGGAGACGAAGCCTCTGGAGAAGGTGAGCCAGGAGCAGCCGAGCAGACGGAGAGCCAGGGTGACACCGCAGATCTGGAGGGCCAAGGTGACGCAGAAGGCTCAGGGGACCGAGGCAGAGCTGGGGCTCCGGAAGACCGCTGTGACACCGGAGCGACAGAGGACATAGGCGGAGCTGGAGGGAAGGAGGAGCCTGACGGAGCTGGAGGGACGGAATGACGAGGTGAAGCCGGAGGAGTGGAGTCCTGAGGCGACGGATGGTCAACGACTGACCAAGGCGGAGCCGGAGAGACGAGGGAGCCCGGTGGAGCTGGTGGGATGACGGGCCACGGTGGAGATGAGGGAGCCAGGAGCCAAGGCGGAGCCGAAGGGTCGGAGGACCGAGGTGGAGTCCAGGACTCGGAGGATGTAGGCAGGGACTGGGGAACGACCCGCCTTGGCGCAGCTGGAGCCTGGATGTCCCACAATGGAACCACACTCCTAGGTGGCGCTGCCTGAGGGTGAGCTGTGGGACAGACGGGCGGCAGCGGAGACAGGGCTGGAGGACTGGGCAGAACCATCGGAGACTCTGGAAGACTGGATGAGACTGGCGGAGATTCTGGACGGCTGGGCGGAACCAGCGGGGACTCAGGACGGCTGGGCGGAACCAGCGGGGACTCAGGAGGGTAGGAAATTATTTCTCCAAACCAGACTATTAAATCTGCTTCAAATATCTCCAGTAATTCCTCATAATATCCTCCACAGCGCAGTTTCAGCTCACCCTCAGGGTTAGGAGTGTGGGCGGGGCTTCCCTCTAAGCCCTCGATCTCCACGAGTACTCCCACGGTGACGCTAGCCGGCTCACACACCTGGTCAGTCGCGACGTCCTCTGTCGCTTTAAATGCGGCAGATCTTGGCGCTGCGGCGGGCTCTGGCTGGTGCTCCGTGCTGTAGAGTGATGGCTGCTGGCTGGGCTCTGGATCGGGGTTGCACATGCTGCCTACTGTTATTGGGTCCGGGCTTCCTGTTATGAAGCAGACGGGACAACAAGGTAAGTATAATACAAGTGATGTTTATTTTGTAAAGAGCAGCAGTGCCGGAGATGAATGGAGTTCTCGTGATGGTGAGTATGACTTGTACTGAAGAATTCGGAGCTGGGTGAAGACGTGGAGTGACTAACAGGTCCTTTCTTTTGCAGGTGGCGAGATTGGAGGATTCCAAGAACGAAAGCCGGAGGGATACTGAGAGTTCGTGAATCCACCACCCTCCGCTGACGCGGAAGTCAGCTTACGGCCACACACCACAGACGACTGGAAACTGAGAAGACACAGAAGACTGGAACTGGGACTACTGGAACAAGACAGAGATCAGGTAAGTACAATAAGGTAAGTATTTCAGATAGTGAGACTCGTAGAGAGACACTAGCAGTCCGCTTTCGCTAGAACGAGCCCGGACCATGAGTGGTGTGTGGAGAGAGTTCTTATAGTGAGGAGGATGATTGAGGACAGGTGCGGGTGATTGGATCCAGGTGACGGTGATCTGTGATGATGAGCTGAGTGAGGACTGACTGATGCGTGACACCAGGTACCTTTTGACCTCATATCCACTTTTGTTTTTTGACCTTAATCTTCTGCCATTTTGTTGGCATTTTCAATCTTCTTCTTGTACACCAAACCAAATGACTTAACTGTGAGTGTTGCCATCTAGTGGATCCACAATTGAGTACAATAAATTCCAGACCTATGAACACATTTTCAGTTAAAACAGATGACAAAAGCACACCGTTTAGCTTTAGTAGCTTGTTGTTTATTATATACCTGTGTAAACCTGCTTGACTTGGAGTAACTTCTGATTTGAGATTTACCTGCACCGAACATCACAAAACAACTGCGGTGGATTTACATCCCAATGAGATCTCTTCTTGAACAGAGTGAACTAGTCTCCTCCAGATGACTGTGACAGTGAGCTGAAATCTGCAGTTCTCTGGCTGACCATCTTCTCTGTAGAGCTCAGGTTTATCTGCAAAAGCTGCTCACAGAAGAACCTGTAGATCTGAGCTTCCTCTCAGGAGAGACAAACCAATTAAAGCACAGAATAGACTGATCTGACAGGCTGCATTGTGCAGTTGTTCCCTCATCTCTGTGCGGCAGCATGAATTTAGAGGGTAGAGGGTGAAGAGGGAGAGAAGGGCGACTTTTGTGTCTCCGTAACAGGGGGATATTGGCCTGTAATGGCTGAGCTGTACTGTTAATTAGGTTTAGGTTGGAGAGAATGGGGCTTGAATTCAGGATTGTGTGTGTGTGTGTGTGTCCAAAAATCAGCAGGAAGCCACATTTGTGTTGTGACAGAGAGGGAAATCTGTTGGCCTGTTTCAGAGCTAATTGGAAGGCAGGAAGATAGAATGAAAAAGAGATTTTCCAAATTAGAAAACAGCTGAGATGACACTGGTCATAAATCCAGTGAATATTATGTGAAGGGCAATATCAGCTCTGATGATTCATCATCATTTCAGCATGGAGATGCATAAGGAAATGACAATGTTAGCTTTAAATGCATGAGCTCATCATCCACACAGAATGAGTTTAATGAGCCATTTGTGTTCACTATCACACTTTCATTTCATTTATTACAACATGTACTCAGAGACGGGTGCAAGTTTCCAGTGAAACCTAGAGCTGCTGATCTCTCAGCATGACTTACCCTTTAACCTCACCGCTGGGGATGCTGGGAAATGTAGGCTGTAAAATACAGGGAGGCAGCTTTCTTGAAATAATCTGAGGTGAAACAGTAGTTTTATTGAAGATTACCAAGATACCAAGCCTGTGTCTGAATATGCCTAGTTCCCTACTATATAGTAGGCCTTAAACAGTATGTGAAAAAAGTAGTATGTCTAAATTCATAGTATTCGTATAGCAGTTGGTGAAAAGTACCAGGATGACCTACTGCTTGACTTTTCTATCCCATGAGGCCATGATTTGGATTTGTGAATGGCAGTGAAGCGAAACTGATGCTGGTCTGTCATGTGACAATGACAACATGAGTGTAGTCTGTCCAGATTCCATTCATACTACACACATTCACACTATATGCAGAAAACAAAAAGTCAGTTCTTATTCAAATGTAGTACCTACTCGATTTCAGGTGCAGAAGGTTTACAGAAGGTTCAGACCAGAGAAGGTTATAATAGCTGACGAAAGCTTCTGTTAGCATCTCCGTTGGTGTTACTGGTGTCGCTGGATGGCAGTGGACAGGTCAGCTAGATGAGGACAGAGGGTTTGGGTTCAGCAGAGCTGCAGTGATGGACAGCTGGTGCCTCTCATCATTCCCTTCTCCATCTTTTACATCTCCATGTTATTATCTGAAATTGCACAAGAGACAAATCATATAGAAAGTCATTATGAAAACATCACAGGCAGCACATAGAGTCCATTTACATCAATTACTGTGAGCAGAAGTCAATGACGCGTCCCTCACGTAAAACACACACGCAGCTCTGTTTGATGGGATTAAAAGTGCAGATGGACAGCAGCCAAAAACAAACACACAGCTGGACGATCACACAGGTCAAAGGTGAGCTCTTTCTCCACGCCTTTATCTGAAGTGAGCGGTGAGAATGACTGGACAGTATTACTGGGAGAAAGACAGAGACATAATGTCAGTAATGAGAAACACATGCAAATTCATATACAGTCACTGTCTCTGTATCAGTGTTTCCGTCACACACACAAACTCACCAAACCACTGTGATGCTCATGGCAGTTCAGGACTTACTAAGGTAACTTCTGTTGTTAATAAATTCAGACTTAACCAAACGCTTCTGTAGTCAAACACACACACACACACACACACACACACACACACACACACACACACACACACACACACACACACACACACACACACACACACACACATGCACATTCCATGTGCATACATTTTTTTTTGTGATTTTTTTTAAACAAGCCTATATCACACACAGCTGTAAAAATAAACTGTGTGTGTGCGCGCATGTGCAGACAGAGAGACAGACAGAGAGAGAGAGACGGATGAATAGGGAGACAGACAGAGATGACATTGTGATGCATCTTATTGTCCCACAACACAACAGCTAGACAGGAAACGCATCACTGATCAAGCAGACAGATGCTGTGTGTGTGTGTGTGTGTGTGTGTGTGTGTGTGTGTGTGTGTGTGTGTGTGTGTGTGTGTGTGTGTGTGTGTGTGTGTGTGTGTGTGTGTGTGTTGAAGATGTTGTCAGCCACTACACAGACTGCAAGACAGGCTGCCTGCCCTCCTAGGTGAGAAGTGTGTGTGTGTGTGTATTTGGTCAGAAATGTCTCATTCAGTTTTTCTACACAGTGAAGGCCAGCACACTCTCCTGGACTATGAAGCCTGTAACATATAAAGAGTTTGAATCTTCACAGAAACAGAAAAGAACAGAACCATCTCTGCAGTCATTACTGCATTCACATCACTGAGTTGATCACTCTCATCAGGAATATCTGCTTTTTTCATGCTCACTGTTTTTAACTAAAAATATGAACATTGGAATTTTAAAAAAGTTGCCAGAGTCTGAATGGCCCTGCGCTCCCGGGTGAGAGAGAAAATTGGCGAGCACTTATCTTCACAAGAGAGAAAGAGAGAGAGAAAGCGTGATATCCCTGAGAGCTGCGGGGGCTTTTCAACGAAAGAACCCGTCACACAGTTTTTTTTTCCCCGACACTGAATAAAAAATTGGGTCTGAAATTTCACATTTGCAAAGCAAAGGAGAAAAAGGCCATTAGAAAGGCGGCTAACAAAATTCTGCCGTCTGATATAGTGTGTATGAAATATGAAATATTCCCACAGCAGACTGAACGGCCTGTGAGAGCTTTAATATTTTCTAGATCTTCACAGAATGTTCTGTGCTGTGGTATGAGAGCTCGTACAGCTGGAGGACTCGTAAAACTGTCATCATCCTAAATATTTTAACAAGAGGAAATATCTCACGTAGAATAATAGGACATTTTTTCTGGAGTCTGACGCAGCATGCCAGAACTGGCCCAAGAGGATTTCCTCAAACCAGATCTCTTGTGACCTGTGTGAAGATGAAGAAATTGCATGCGCAAAAGAACAACAACAGAGATGGCACACATTATGCTGACATACAGAAGTAAACAGAGAGGCCACTGAAGTCAGTGTTTATGTGTTCATTTATAAGGTGATGTGCTGCAGAAACCAGTGAACTCATGAGCAGGACAAAGGCGAGGATGAAGAGAAAGAGAGAAAGGATTTTCTTGTATAGTTTTCCCTCAAGTTTTGCTCATATAGAGCTGTCACCATCATGTTTGCACCTCACTGCCCTTTCACCTGCAGTCTAAATGTAGGAGACACTTTTAATCTTGAAATAGACCAAAGTACACACACTCTTTTACACAAACACACAAACATACTCTCTGCTCCACATTAGCGAAGAAGAATCCAGTGAATAAGGGTGTACTCACACTAGGCATGGTTGCCCTGAACCGGGCCCGAGTACGATTGTCCCCCCTCCCCACTCCCCCTCTGGCCTGCACTCACATAGGGTTTTAGCATTCGAGCCGAAGCACGCTTATGTCATTATGTTGCGATGGTTTCAGAATAAACAGGAAGAGCAATGCTCGCGCTGAACGCAAAATAGTTTACTTTGTGGATAATTATTTTAAATCGTTTGGTCCGCGGTGGTCCACAGCCCTCTCAACGCCTATTGTTAAACAGGTCTGTCGCCTTTGTGGCACGAAAATTTTCACGCAATCGTGCTGCTCGTATGAGGAGGTTTTCAATTACCAGCTGAAGCGCAGCAATGACTTTGCAGCTTTGATTACGGACTACAAAAACGTTGATTACCTCGCAAAAGCGTGACATCACGCGTCCTGTTCCGTGCTTCAGCACGGTTAGTGCTCACACTGCATGCGAACCGCGCCCGAGTCCAACTGAACCATGCTCTGGCCCACCTCTTCCAAGCGGGCCAGTTACGGCTAAACGAGCAGCGCCCGTGCACGGTTCGGAGCACTCACACTAGTCAAACGAACCGCGCTTTGGTGGTCAAACGCACTCGGGCACAGTTCAAACTGCCTAGTGTGAGTACACCCTAAGAGACACAAATTTTCACACACTGTTTGTGAATGTGTGTCTTTAGCAGATCTTTAAAACATCTCTATTAAACGAGTAGAGTGAATGAGTGTCAATGAGAGAGTGACAGTGACTGTGAGAGTGAGAGAGAGAGTGAGAGAGAGTGAGTGAGTGAGTCAGACTGAGTGTGTGAGAGTGAGAGAAAGTAAGCCAGTGAGTCCTTTGTGATTCCTGTCAAATCACAGCCAGTCGTCATTTCCTCAAGGTTAAACCCATGAGATCTCAGAGCAGTTCAGCAGCAAACGGCAATGAGGCACTGCTGCCCTCAGCAGTCTGACAACAGCTGTGCTTCAATTCACAGACCTCCACAGACACACGGCAGGAAACTGCCATGCGCTTTAACACGGGTGCGACTGCCCCGCTAAAGGTGAATTTTCTTTAGCTGCTTTAACCAAAAGCCATGCTGTTTGGCAGCTAAGCGAGCGTAGCAATGTTCACAGTGTATAACCCTGACTCCAACCCTAAGTCTAAGAACATACAGTGGGATCTTTTGTCAAGTGTTCGTTATGATGTGCCAGTAAAATCTAAGGAACGTAGGACCCTGGGAACATAGGAAGGACTCACAGTGCTAGCATTCCCCAGCAGCAGCAGACAACATCCATATTACACCTTATTAAAAGATTAATTTCAGTCCAGTACCGTGAAGAGTGGCTTGCTGCTCCATTAGCATACACAGACACACTCTAATAGGCTAATAACAATGCTAACACGCTTCTCTGGAGACTGTAGTAAGAAGGGTTCTCTACTGCTAGCGTGCCGCGTTAGCCTATAAGATTTTACTCTTTCTGTAGGCATGCTGTCTCTGCTGTCATCTCTTAAAATAATGGGCATCAGAGCTTCTTCTGCACAGGCTAACCTAGTTCTTGCATAATTTTCAAGCAATCGCTAACAGGAACTGATGTCGACTCACCTTTTTAACAATGAGGAATATGCCGAGCTGCAAGGTTTCTTTCTCTCAGGGACAGACAGAAGAAACTGGACTGGATCCGACAGCGTTTGAATTATTGCATTTGTTCACTGTGAAGTCACTCAGATGTAACATCAACCATTGCGGAGGCTGTAACTGAGCCCATAGGTGAGACCTCGGGCCACTTTGAGTGGAGGTCATACACCACAACTAGAAACTGCTGATGGTGAGGAACAGAGGCGAGCTCCCCACAAATGCCCATCTGTAGATGCGCCCATGGCTTGGTGGGCCAGTCAACAGGTTGCAAAGGTGGCGGTGCTGGAGCACCTGTTTTACCACTAAGCAGACAAGGTGCACAGTCACGTACAAGAGCTTGTAGCTCTCTGTCAATCCCTGGCCACCAAACCGAATCTCGGCACCTCTTCTTCAGTTTAACTATCCCCATGTGCCCCTCATGTGCCATTGCCAGCACCTGCCCCCTAAGGAACAGAGGAATGACTGCTCGGTGCCCCTGTGCAATGCATGACTCACCCCAACATGCCAGTTCTGTTCTGACTCAGGAGAAAGGTGTCAGGTAAGCGCTCAGCTGAGATGGCCAACCGTTCTGAATGCAGCTGTGACAGGACTCCCCCAATTGCTACCGCTGATGCGTCACAGGTCACCAGGGTGGGACTGGAGAGATCAAAATGATCTAGAGTTGGCGGTGACATGAGAAGGTGTTTGAGTCGTCGAATAGCCTGCTCACAATCTGCTCTCCATGCCCAGGGGGTGTTATGCTTGAGTAGCTGTCGCAGAGGGGCAGTGATTTCAGAATACTGGGGAAAGAACCTGAGATAGTAAGCAGTCATGCCGAAGAAGGATGCAATCTGTCCAGCTGAGGTTGGCACTGGAAGGTCGAGAATGGCTTTGACGTTGGACTGCAATGGTGTGATACCTGAACTGGACACCCGAAGACCCACAAAGTCTATTGCTAGGACAGCAAACACACATTTTTCTGTGTTCAATGTCAGATTGTGTCTAGACAGAGCTGTGAACACCCATCTGAGGCATTTGTCATGAGTCGCCATGTCCTTTCCATGCACTACAATATCATCTAAGTACACAGCCGTACCAGGGAGCCCTGCTTGGACAGTAGCCATGATTTTCTGAAAGCAACTAGGTGCCGAACTTAGGCCAAAAGGAATCCTCTTAAAACGGAACAACCCCATGTGAGTCACGAATGCAGTCAGGTTTCTGCTGTCCTCACGCAGGGGTATCTGCATGTAACCTTGCTTAAGATCCAGCTTTGTGAACAGTGAGGAGCCATAGAAGAGTGTTGTGAGTTCCTCAGTTGTCGGCAATGAGTATTTGTCTGGCACCACAGCCTTGTTAGGCCCCTGAAGGTCAACGCAGAGACGTATGCCCCCAGAACGCTTTTGCATAACCACAGGATTTGAGACCCAAGGGGAAGCATCAATGGGCTCAATGAGGTCTGCAGCTAGCATACCCTGTAGTTCAGTGGTATTCTTGTCACGCATGGCTAGAGGCACTCATCGCAGTGGCTGGATTACAGGTGGTACATCTGGGTTAAGCAGGGATTTGTGGGCAAAAACAGAAAGGCAGCCTAAACCACTGAATAGAGCGGGAAACTGTGTCCGTCATGGTGGGTAACCCTCCTGTCCTGTGGGTGTCGCTGTTTCCCTGCTTCCAGTTTGCCTTGCTGCAGAGTGGTCTGTGATTGTAGCTCCCTGCAGCTTCGTTTTTCTGTTGGATTCTCTATCTTATTGTTAATTCTGCCGTTTTAAATTGATAGATATAGCTTAACTTAATTTCTGATCTTAATCCATCAAACTAATCTGACTATTGATCGTTCGCCTTATTCTATAATCACGAGTGCAGCGTGTTAGCATTCCATTAGCCGGTTAATTTGCCACTTGCACTCCATTCACGCTTTTTGTTTACTATTTTTTGCGTTAGCCGGTTAGCTTGCCATCTGCATTCCATTCACGTTTTTTCTCTCGTGTTTAATATCGTTAGTACTCCTTTAGCCTGTTCCGTTCCGTTTTTTCTCCCCCTGATCTGTTCTTCAGGAATTCATTCAACAACAGTAGTAAGTTAGAATCATTCTACAATCACGGTGAGTAATGGCTTCTTCTCCTACAATTGTTGTCTGCACTGCTTGCCACACAGAGAAGAGACAGAGAAGATTTTAGAACTAGAGTCACGCATCCAAACTTTAATGGAGGATAGTAAGAATGTGAGGGCCTTAGATACGGTTTTGAATGCGACTAGCTCAGAAAGCCCTGTACATTGTTCGGTTCCGGTAACAACGCCCGTGCAGCAGGGCAACTGGGTGACTGTGAGACGGCATAGTCGCGGGTCAAAACACCGCTCTTCCGTTCCGATCAGAACATCAAACAGGTTCTCCCCGCTCAGTGAAGCACCCACTGAGAAACCTGATGAAAGTGCTCTAGTAATTGGCGATTCTATTGTACGGAACGTGAAAATAGAGACTCCAGTCACCATAGTCCAGTGTTTACTGGGAGCCAGAGCGCCTGACATCTTGGCAAATTTAAAAGTGCTGGCTAATGCTAAACGTAAATTCAGTAAGACTTCGCCAGTCGGAGATCACTAAAAATAATGTTAAAGAGGTGTGTGAACTTGCAAGTACGATCTCAGACACTGTAATATGCTCTGGTCCCCTCCCTGCTTATCGTGGTGACGAGATACACAGTAGATTGTCATCATTAAACGGCTGGATGTCAAAGTGGTGCCCGCGAAATAACATAGGTTTCATAGACAATTGGACAAGCTTTTGGGGCAGACCTGACCTGTTGAAAAGAGATGGTCTTCATCCCTCCAGATGTGGAGCATCTCTTCTATCTAGAAATATGGCACATAGTCTTAGAGTTTGCACTTGACTACCTGGGGCCCAGGTCAGGAAGCAGACAGACTGGCTAAACCGACCGTCTGCTAGCCGCCTCACGTCACAGAAATCAGTTAATTCTCAGCACATAGAGACCCTTTCACCTAGATATCACACTATAGAGACTGTGTCTGTTCCCCGAGCTAGAAAATACAAAAAACGCCTGAATCAAATTAAGACTAACAATTTAATTGATGTTCAACAAATAAAAAATATATATAATACAGAGAAACAATTGATAAAGCTTGGCTTATTGAATATCAGGTCCCTTTCTACGAAAGCACTTTTTGTAAATGATATGATCACTGATCATAAGCTAGATGTGCTCTGTTTGACAGAAACCTGGCTAAAACCAGACGATTACATTATTTTAAACGAGTCCACCCCCCAAGATTACTGTTATAAACATGAACCGCGTCTAAAAGGTAAAGGGGGAGGTGTTTCTACTATTTATAGCAATATTCTCAATGTCTCTCAGAGAACGGGCTTCAAATATAACTCGTTTGAAGTAATGGTACTTCATATAGCATTATCCAGAGAAACAAGTACTAATGATAAATCCCCCGTGACATTTGTACTGGCTACTGTATACAGGCCACCAGGGCACCATAAAGACTTTATTAAAGAATTTGCTGATTTTCTATCCGAGTTAGTGTTGGCCACAGATAAAGTCTTAATAGTGGGTGATTTTAACATCCATGTTGATAATGAAAAAGATGCATTAGGAACAGCATTTATAGATATTTTGAACTCTATTGGGGTTAAACAACATGTGTCAGGTCCTACTCATTGCCGAAATCATACTCTAGATTTAATACTGTCACATGGAATTGATGTTAATGGTGTTGAAATTCTGCAGCAAAGCGATGATATCTCAGATCATTATCTAGTCTCTTGTATACTCCAGATAGCTAAAACTGTAAATTCAACTCCTTGCTACAAGTATGGTAGAACCATCACTTCTACTACAAAAGACTGCTTTGTAAGTAATCTTCCTGACTTATCTGAATTCCTCAGCATATCCAATAGCTCAGAAAAACTTGATGATGTAATAGAAACTATGGACTCTCTCTTTTCTAGCACTTTAGATACAGTTGCTCCAGTGCGCTTAAAAAAGATTAAGAAAAACAGTGTAACACCGTGGTATAACGATCACACTCGCGCCCTAAAGAGAAAAGCATGAAAAATGGAACGCAGCTGGAGGAAAAAAAAAAACTAGAGGTTTTTTGTACTGCTTGGCGTGAATGTAACTTATCTTATAAAAAAGCATTAAAAACTGCCAGATCAGATTACTTTTAGTCTCTCTTAGAAGAAAACAAACATAACCCTAGGTATTTGTTCAATACTGTGGTTAAATTAACTAAAAATGTAGCAGCAACAGGTGCAGACATTTCCCAACAGCACAGCAGTAATGACTTTATGACATACTTTACCTCCAAAATAGACACTATTAGAGATAAAATTGTAACCATACAGCCGCCCGCTACAGTATCGCATCAGATAATGCGTTGTAGATCTCCTGAGGAACAATTCCACTGATTCTCTATTATAGGAGAGGAAGAATTGTATAAACTTCTTAACTTAAATCATCTAAGCCTACAACATGCATGTTAGACCCTATTCCATCTAATCTACTAAAGGAGGTACTTCCAGAAGTCATAGATCCTCTTATAAATATTATTAATTCGTCATTATCATTAGGATATGTCCCCAAAACCTTCAGACTGGCTGTTATTAAGCCACTCATTTAAAAACCACAACTTGACCCCAATGAATTAATTAACTACAGACCAATTTCGAATCTCCATTTTCTGTCAAAGATACTAGAAAAGGTAGTATCCTCACAATTATGCTCCTTCTTAGAGAAAAATGGTATCTGTGAGGATTTCCAGTCAGGTTTTAGACCGTATCATAGTACTGAGACTGCTCTTATTAGAGTTGACCTGCTCTTGTCAACCGATCGTGGTTGCATCTCCCTATTAGTGCTACTGGATCTTAGTGCTGCGTTTGATACTATTGACCACAACATTCTTTTAAATAGACTTGAATATTATGTAGGCATTAATGGTAGTGCACTGGCATGGTTCAAATCATACTTATCAGACCGTCATCAGTTTGTGGCAATAAATGAAGAGGTAGCAGTATGGAGTACCTCAAGGCTCAGTACTAGGGCCATTACTTTTTACGCTTTACATGTTACCCTTGGGAGATATCATCAGGAAACATGGTGTTAGCTTTCATTGTTACGCTGATGATACTCAGCTCTATATTTCTTCGCAGCCCGGCAAAACATATCAATTCGAAAAACTAACAGAATGCATAGCTGATATTAAAAACTGGATGGCGAATAACTTCTTACTGTTAAATTCTGAAAAAACAGAGGTGTTAATTATTGGACCTAAAACCTCCACAATAATTGTCATGACTCTGGGCTGTGGGTTCCCTCAGCCACCTGAGGTCGCTGTTTCCCTTTCCCTTCCACTGCACTTCCCTGATTGTATACACCTGTCTGTGATCGTTAGCACTCATCATACCCACACCTGTTCACTATTATATGGACTATAAGAACTCTCATTCCCCACTATTCATCCTGGCTGCATTGTCTTCGTGTGTCTTCAGTTCTGTCTGTGTGTTCCCGGATCCTGTTATCTTGACCGTGTTTCAGTTCTGTTTATTTTGTATTACATTTAAGTCGTGTTGTGCCGTGTTGGCCTTTTGGTTTGTTTATTTAATTAAAAATACTTACCTGCATTTGGACCCAGATCTCATCTCCTTCCAACGTGACAGAATGCAGCCAGCAACAGTGGGTCCAGCAGGGAAGTTGCCCGCTCACCCTATTCCTGATGCAGCGGCGTTCCACCGTTCCTCCTCCCTCCAGGTTTTTTGTTTTGGGAACGTCTGGAAGCCGTTCCCTAGAGGGGGGGTAATGTCATGATCTGGGCTGTGGTTTTTTCATCAGCCACCTGAGGTCGTTGTTTCCCTTCCCTGCACTGCACTTCCCTGATCACCTGTCTAGTTGTCATTAACACTCATTTACACTCACACCTGTTGACACTTAACGGACTATAAAGTTGCGCTTCATCCACTACCCATCATGTCTGCATTGGATTCAGTTCTGTCTTGTATACTCTGTGTTCCTGATCCCTGGCCTTTTGATCATGTTCTTGGTTTTGTTTATTTTGTATTTAAGTTGAGTAGTTTGTGCCGTGTTGGCCTTTTGCTTTGTTTGTTTATTTGTTGCGTTTTGTATTTTCTTTATTAAAAGAAACCTCTTACCTGCACCTGGACCCAGACCCCTTGTTTTCCGTGACACTTATGCTATCAATGTCAAACGCTGAAACATTAATTCATGCGTTCATGACCTCAAGGGTAGATTATTGTAATGCTTTACTGGGTGGTTGTTCTACACGCTTAATAAACAAACTCCAGCTGGTCCAAAATGCTGCAGCTAGAGTTCTTACTAGTACCAGAAAGTATGACCATATTAGCCCGGTTCTGTCAGCACTGCATTGGCTCCCTATAAAACATTGTATAGATTTTAAAATCTTACTAATTACTTATAAAGCCCTCAATGGTTTAGCTCCTCAGTACTTGAGCGAGCTTATATCGCATTATAGTCCCTCACATCTGCTGCATTCTCAAAATTCTGGCAATTTGATAATACCTAGAATATCAAAATCAACTGCGGGCGGCAGATCATTTTCTTATCTAGCGCCTAAACTCTGGAACAATCTACCTAACACTGTTCGGGAGGCAGACACAATCTGTCAGTTTAAATCTAGATTAAAGACACATCTCTTTAACCTGGCTTACACATAAAACATTAACACATTCCTATAACTCAAATCCGTTAAAGGATTGTTAGGCTGCATTAATTAGGTCAACCAGAACCGAAAACACCTCCCATAACATCTGATGCACTCGTTGCATCGTAAAAAAAGAATGGCATCTACGCTAATATTAGTCTGTTTCATTCTTATTCCGAGGTCACCGTAGCCACCAGATCCAGCCTGTATCCAGATCAGATGGTCACTGCAGTCCCCCGGATCCAGTCCGTACCCAGCTTAGATCATGGATCACCACCTGGAGATGACTTCAATAGCCGTGGATGTCAACCAGATAAGCTCCAGAGACGGATCATCAATGAAGACCTCGCCAACCTAGACGGCCATCGGTGCCACACCACGGGATCCAGACAAATTCTCTACAATCAGACATTGGTACAAACTGCTGGTTTCGTCTGGCCAGAGGAGAACTGGTCCCCCGACTGAGCCTGGTTTCTCCCAAGGTTTTTTTCTCCATTTCTATCACCTGTGGAGTTTTGGTTCCTTGCCGCTGTCGCCTCTGGCTTGTTTAGTTGGGGACACTTTCCAGCGATATTGTATACTATTTGAACTGAACTGGATGATGATATCACTGAATTCATTGATGAACTGCCTGATTGTTTACAATAATGTGTTACTTACACTCTATTGTGCTGTTTAAATACCGTGAAGTTGCTTTGACACAATCTGTATTGTTAAAAGTGCTATATAAATAAAGGTGACTTGACTTGACTTGAGAGTCCACTTGAAGGATGGTTGCACCACTGTTGTCATGCAGAGAAAAGTCAAGGCTAAGGAACAGATCAAGACCCAGGATATTAGCTCCCTGCTGAGTTATGTAGAATGGAAATTCTGGTAGACATTTTCTCCCATATTGTACTGGCAGTTTGACCACTCCAGTCACTGCAATGCTGGTGTGGCCATATCCACAGAGTTTCAGAGGTGATGGTTGTAACTCGACATCAGAGAAAAAATTCTTGTAGGTGGCCATATTAAGCAATGACACTTTAGCTTCTGTGTCAAGAAACAGCGGAATGCAACAGTCATTGAGCTGCACACCACATGTAGAGAAATTGACTGAGTGAGGACCAACTGTATGAATTACTGCTGGTGAAGACTGCGAACTGGACTTTGATCTGCACCACCTTGCAAAGTGGTTAAGCTTACCACAATGTCTACACTTTTGACCAAAAGCTGGGCAGTCTGGGGACCTGTTGGCATGATGAATAGAGCCACAGTTGCCACATTTCTGTCTTTGTTGACTTGACTGAGGCAGGCTGGAACTCCTCATCCACAACTGTATTTGCAGGTACAGAGGTGACATCAGTTTTAGCTGCATTAGTCTCTGCTATTTTAGCTGCACACTGTGTAGCTTCTTCAATTTGGAGCGCAAGAGTGAGAGCTTTATTCAAAGTAAGTTTATCATCTTCATAAGCAGCCTCTCTCTGACCCGTGCACTATTTGTTTTTTCAATAAGTTGGTCTCTAATTGATTTGTCACGAAGAGAACCAAATTTGCATGGCTCAGCAAGGCTTTTTAAATCAGCGACAAACTGACTGGCTGACTCACCCAATCGCTGGCATCTTTGTCTGAAATTAAGTCGTTTTAACAGCACGCTATGAGTCTTTTGAAAATGCTCTTTTAGTCGTGCAACAGCGTCAGAGTATGTATTTGCAGTGCCGAGCGTCTGGAAGATCCATAATCCCTCAGCGCCGAGACAGTGGAGGAGAAGTGCGCGCTTTCTCCCATCTGGGACTCTGGGACATCATCCAAGCCCGCGGCTACAAGGTACGTCTGAAATGCCGCATACCAGAGCTCCCACGGCACGACAGGTTCACCAGCATGGTGCAGAAATGGCTCAGGGGGAGGCAGAGATAAAGCCATCTTCATTGCCAATTGTTATGTTCAACAAAAACACATACAAATGGAGCTTCAGGTGCTAGTTTACTCAATGAACTTCAGTGGGAACAGACCAGAATACGGTACAACTGCAAAGCATGCGCATCAGCATGACTTCATGACAGTATTACTACAACAAATAATAACAATGAAGAACTGGTTAGCAACCACAACTGTCTGTCTGTCTCTCTATCTGTGTTTAAACTTCAAGCAATTCCAATTTTTTCTCTTGTTTCCAAACAAGGTTTTGTTAAACCAACATTACAAATGTGTCTTAAAGTTCATAAAACAGTCAGTTTCAATTTATTTGAATTCTACTTACTTTCACTTCTGCTTACTGTTTGCACCTCAATTCAAATTCAGAAACTGAATTGGAATTTAGAAGACATTCTCAATTCCATTGTGAATAGAGCTCAATGCTGCTACTGCTCACATGAATGCCACAGACAGACTCTTCATGTCTCGTGTTGTAGATGGACATTGCACACAGCAATCTTTCAGTGTCTCCTTCCTGTCATACTATTGTTACAATTCTAGACCCAATAGACCAAACAACTATTAAAATAAGTTAATACAACTAAAAATCTAAATATTTCTTATTTTAATATATCCCCTCAACAACTGTATGTGAAGAAGTCTAAAAGTGGGTATCTAGACCTGGAAAAGTCATGCAAATTGACTAAATTAATTAAGTCATATCAATATTTTTTAAAATCCCTATCTTTAATCTTTATCAAGCAAATGATGCACAAGTGGGAAAGTCCTGGGGCTTTGCATAGGTTTCACCACCACCAATACATCTCTCTCAAAAATTAGCCATGGTTTTTGTCATGATCTGGGCTGTGGGGCTTCCCTCAGCCACCTGAGGTCGCTGTTTTCCCTTCCCTGCACTACACTTTCCTAAGTATTCACTCATGTCTTGTCATTAGCACTGATTACACTCACTCCTGCTCACAATTATCTTGTCTATAAGAACTCTCATTTCCCACTACTCTTTCTGGCTGCATTGTCTTTTGTCTTTGCATGTACTTTTGTGTTCCTGACCTTGACCTTAGATCTTGTTTCATGTTTTGTTCAGTTTATGTTTCAGTTTATGTTTAGTTTGCCGTGTTGGCCTTTTTGTTAATGTTTATTTGTGTTTTGTTTAATTAAAACTATTTTCCCTGCATCTGGACCCAGACCTCCTCTCTCACACGTGACAGAATGCAGCCAGCATCGATGGGTCCAGCGGGGAGTAATTTTTTTTTTTCTTCTGAGGCGGCGGCGTTTGAGGCGGCGTCGGCCGCTCGGTTCGAGGAGGTCATTTACCTCCAACTGGCCGAGATGGAGGCCTGTAGGGCCGAGTCGGCGCGACGGCGTTCCCGCTTTGCAGTGGGGGTGGAGTGGCTCTTCCGTGGGAAGGCGGAAGTGACCACTTTCTCTGTTCCGGACGCGGCGGTGACCGCTTTCGCTGTTCCGGACGCAGCGGTGGCCGCTCTCTCTGTTCCGGACGCGGCGGTGGCCGCTCTCTCTGTTCCGGACGCGGCGGTGACCGCTCTCTCTGTTCCGGACGCGGCGGTGACCGCTCTCTCTGTTCCGGACGCGGCGGTGACCGCTCTCTCTGTTCCGGACGCGGCGGTGGCCGCTCTCTCTGTTCCGGACGCGGCGGTGACCGCTCTCTCTGTTCCGGACGCGGCGGTGACCGCGCCCTCTGTTCCGGACGCGGCGGTGACCGCTCTCTCTGTTCCTGACGCGGCGGTGACCGCTCTCTCTGTTCCGGATGCGGCGGTGACCGCTCTCTCTGTTCCGGACGCGGCGGTGACCGCTCTCTCTGTTCCGGACGCGGCGGTGACCGCTCTCTCTGTTCCGGACGCGGCGGTGGCCGCTCTCTCTGTTCCGGACGCGGCGGTGACCGCTCTGTCTGTTCCGGACGCGGCGCTGACCGCTCTCTCTGTTCCGGACGCGGCGGTGACCGCTCTCTCTGTTCCGGACGCGCCGGTGACCGCTCTCTCTGTTCCGGACGCGCCGGTGACCGCGCTCTCTGTTCCTGTTCCCCTGGCTGCAGGGCCAGCTCGCATTCCTCTGGCTGCGGGGCCCGCGGACGTTCCACTGGCGGCGAGGTCAGCTCACGTTCCTCTGGCGGCAGTGTCCACCCACGTTCCTCCGCTGCACGGGCCTGGCCCGCCATCCCTCCCCCTGAGACACCTTCCACCGTTCCTCCTCCCTCCAGATTTTTTGTTTTTGTTTTGGGAACGTCTGGAAGCCGTTCCCTTGAGAGGGGGTACTGTCATGATCTGGGCTGTGGGGCTTCCCTCAGCCACCTGAGGTCGCTGTTTTCCCTTCCCTGCACTACACTTTCCTAAGTATTCACTCATGTCTTGTCATTAGCACTGATTACACTCACTCCTGCTCACAATTATCTTGTCTATAAGAACTCTCATTTCCCACTACTCTTTCTGGCTACATTGTCTTTTGTCTTTGCATGTACTTTTGTGTTCCTGACCTTGACCTTAGATCTTGTTTCATGTTTTGTTCAGTTTATGTTTCAGTTTATGTTTAGTTTGCCGTGTTGGCCTTTTTGTTAATGTTTATTTGTGTTTTGTTTAATTAAAACTATTTTCCCTGCATCTGGACCCAGACCTCCTCTCTCACACGTGACAGGTTTTAACAGGAATAAAACCGAACATCATGGTTCGTGTAGCCATGGTAACAGCAAATTACCATGGTTTTGTTACTTCAAATAATAATAATTTACAAAGAAATATTACGATAATATATTTGTGTGGTTATAAAAGCAGACCTAAGCCAACAAAACCTTTAAAATGACCTAAATACATTATATAAAAAACAAGGCTGCAACAATGATTGGTTAATTAACAATTATATGGTTTCATTGAGTAACACTGTTAAAATAATGTAATACATAATAAACAATTTATGTACATTACATGTTATTACAAATGCCTGCAAAGTGTCTGCTGTTATACTTACAGTACGGTCAACCCCTTATTTAGTAGGCTATTGACCAAACATTAATTAACATTAATTTTTGGCCAACTTTTTGCTATAGATGACACAGCCTCTATAATTTCTTCAACAAAAAATATGTGGACATCACGACCCTATAGTCCATAATTTTATTGTATAAAACTGATTTTCTTTTTCATGATTTCAGAATTCTTAAGATTATAAAATCGATCAGACAAATGTATTAATAAAATCATAGCGATAAATGATATCTGTCTAGATATTGTGATTTGTAAATAATATGATTTAATTACAATTTATGGTAACACTTAATTTTACAGTTTCTTAACTAGCTGCTTAATTAGCATGCATATTACTAGATTATTACCCATTTATTAGTACTAATTAAGCACATATTAATGCCTTTTTCTGCATAACCTTATTCTACATCCCTAATCCTACCCAATACTTAAACTTAACAGCTAGTTTACTAACTATTAATAAGCAGCAAATTAGGAATTTATTGAGGGAAAACTCGTAGTTAATAGTTAATAAGTGTTCCCTATTCTAAAGTGTTACCCAATTTATTTATTTAGTATGAGAATCGCTGCACTAGAGTGATGTAGTATGACATCAGACATACGGGCTGATCCTGTGGAAGAGTTTGCATGAACCATCGCCATAGGGCCCAAATCTCAGGCTCCTGAACCACTCATTCAATTTTTTTTTTACATTTTATTTTAGGGAACATTGGACCACCAGTATACCATTTACTCACTAGTTTAAGTGCTTTATACATGTCAGCTTGACCCTTTGGATCCATGGCACACTCCACTGGCCGTGTGTATTGTCACACAGAGATGATTCTGACAGATTCATATCGCAAACAGCGTGGGCTCAAAGTGTGGGGCCTCCTAGAACGAAGCCATCTGTTCTGATTATAAGGACCCTGAAGGAGGCAACAGTGTTGACTGTAGCGCTGCCCTAATGGAATTACAGAACAGCGTAATCCAGTCAGGCAGCCGGAGGGTCATCCACACCTCTCCTCTCTCAGGACCCCTATTTACCTTCATCCAGATATGCCACCTGTCAGCTCCTGCAGCAGAGAGACCATCCGAGTGAAGAAACGCAAGAAACACTGCACCATCTTACTTCCAATATACAGCCAAATGTATTTAATCAGTTTTGCAACACAGTGTTTGTGATATTAAGAGTCACACTGAAGGTTAGTGAATCCTGTTTGTACAGCGTTTGATTATGCTGCATAGATGCTATCTGAATAGCTGCTATTGAAAGACACTCAGTGGGTGACATCTGCATCCTCGTTAGCTTTCCTGGTTTGTCAGCAGTTCATTATTTATCTGTGTATTCGTCTTTTAAGCTTTGCAAAACATTTCAAACATGATGGTTCTTCTCCAGGTCATTTGTGAGGCTGGTGATATGGCAAAAATATCATATCACAATTTTATTTTCCAGAAAAATCACGATTGATGATGTATTACAATTTGTAATATGCAAAATTGTTACTATTTTGCAAATTGTCTGAGCAGTACAGCCAAACTAATTTCTCTATTTTAAAAAGAAAGCCTTAGAAGATAAGAAAATATAAATGGCAGACATTTAGGCCAAAGAGGGTGAAGATAAATATCCTTGTCATTATTTTATCTTTGTTATTTAAAAAAAAGAGCAAAGAAGAAAGAAACACAAAGATAAACATTACAACTACAATTAGGTGTATTTAGCAGTAGCATTCAAGTAACTAAATGAACAAATTTAAAAATAAAAATTATACATCGATTCTTATTAAAGCAAGATCTTTAGTCAGCAGTAAGTGATTTTTCTTCTTTTGCATTTTGTTGTTTTATTAACAGTTAAGGGATAGTTCAAAGTCATGATAGCCATAATTTACTCACTATTAAGTTGTTTTAAACCTGAATGGGTTTCTTTCTTCTGTTGAACATAAGAGTTATTTTAAACAGTGGGTAACCAAACAGTTGCTGGTCCCCAGTTACTATCAGTAAGGACCAGCATGTTTTTGATAACCCACATTCTTCAAAATAAAGTTTTTTTGTGTGTGTGTTCAGCACAAAAAAAAAAAAAAAAAAAAAAAAAACTTCTACCTGACAGTCAAAGTGGCATTACGTAACGAAATTGCGGACTCAGAGAAAGAGCACTAGGGTTTATGGTGCCATTTGGGACAGACCGTTAGGCTGCTGTCACTTTAACCCTCATGTGGTGTTCAAAATCCTATTACACCTGTGTTCTCGGTCAAAAATGACAGGCCTATAAAAAATAGCTTATAAATCACTCATTTAACCACATTTTCACACCAATCTTGGATTCAATCTTTTTGTCAACTTGTTTTCTGTCAATTAGGACTGGTTTTATATTTCTATTTGCATCTAATTAATTGTGGGCCTCATTTATCTGAGAGTAGGCATCTAATTTTTTAAGTAAAAAAATCATTATTTTTTTAATAATTTTGGAAATATTAAAAAAATATGAACAAATATTGGTTCTGTTGATCACACTAGTCTACTTTAATGGTTCACCAGGAAGTTTGTTTTGAAAAACTTTTATTTTGTAAAAAATGGCACATAGTCACACTTGTGGTGTTCCCGGTCAAAAATGACAGGCCTATAAAAAATAGCTTATAAATTACTCATTTAACCACATTTTCACCAAATCTTGGATTCAATCTTTTTGTCAACTTGTTTTCTGTCAATTAGGACTGGTTTTATATTTCTATTTGCATCTAATTAATTGTGGGCCTCATTTATCTGAGAGTAGGCATCTAATTTTTTAAGTAAAAAAATGAGAACATCACAGTTCCAAAACAAAATGTCATAATATTTTGTCTGGAAGGTGTGATGAAACAATAACATTAAAGAGAGATTCTTTTGAAGCAGGGTCACTGCAGTCACAGCCAATTTGTGTGTGAGTGTGAGTTTAGGTGTGTGAGTGTGTGTTCGAATGTGGTAATGTCAGATTGATGAATGGATATTAGATAAAAAAAATTGTATCACTGTGAAAACGAATGTTTCTTTCAGAAAATAGTGTGTGTGTGTGTGTGTGTGTGTGTGTGTGTGTGTGTGTGTGTGTGTGTGTGTGTGTGTGTGTGTGTGTGTGGCATACATGTATCCATGCATGCACATGTCCAATGGCTCTATGTCTGCAAGCACACATATACATATGTGAACATGATAAACATGCTCCTGACAACTACATTTTTCTCTAATTTTCAGTCTCCCCCATTCACTTTCAATGACCAGGAGCTCGGATAAATGACTCCTACAATTAAACCGTTTGAAAATGAAATACAAAACCAGTCCTAATTAAAAGAAAACAAGTTGATAAAAAGATTGAATCCAATTTTTGGTGATAATATAGCAAAACAAGTGATTTATAAGATATTTTGTGTAGGCTCGTCATTTTTGACCAGGAACACCACAAGTGTGACTCTGTGTCATTTTGTACAAAATAAAAGCATTTCAAAATAAATTTCCTGGTTAAACATTAAAGTAGACTAGTGTGATCAACAGTGCAATTTATTTTCATATTTTTCTCAATATTGCCAAAATTATTAACAAATAATGTTTTTTTCACTCAAAAACTGAGGTGCATAAGCTCGGATAAATGACTCCTACAATTAAACTGTTTGAAAATTGAATACAAAACCAGTCCTAATTGAAATAAAACAAATTGATAAAAAGATTGAATTCAATTTTTGGGGATAATATAGCATAACGAGGGATTTATAAGCTATTTTGTGTAGGCCTGTCATTTTTGACCGGGAACACCATAGGTGTAACAAGGTGAAAAAAACAACACAAAAAAGTAAAAAATAAATAAATAAAAAATGTGTGTAGTAATATGCAT
This sequence comes from Garra rufa, assembly GCF_049309525.1. Lineage (NCBI taxonomy): Eukaryota > Metazoa > Chordata > Actinopteri > Cypriniformes > Cyprinidae > Garra > Garra rufa. The sequence continues at coordinate 66,763,959 of NC_133363.1, forward strand.
GCTAAAAAAAGTTGTTATAGTCTCTGTGAACAAAGTCACTAAGTTTCAGTTCAATGCGATAACATTAACTAGTATTTTCAGGAAAAAGAAAATCTTCTCCAGTCAAAAATGACATGAACACCACATGAGGGTTAAGCTGCACACATCTTATATACAGGCATTTTTCCATTTTTTTCCCCCAACTGTTTATTTTTACTTTAGACATAACCAGCTGTGTTTATATGTAAACCTTGTGTGTGTGAAACTATCCAGTAATCACGCTCTGGGGTGCGTTTCCCGTACAACGATGTAACTCGCTGGTTAACCTCCATAGTACGATGCATTGTTGTGGAAACGAATTAGCTAGTCACAACTGTTTCCCGAACACAGTCACATCTCCGTAGTTTGAACCACATTAGTTCAACAATGTAGGGCCGTTGTTAATGACGTCACTGAGTAATAACTTCGGCTATTTAACTGATTAGGGACCTTAAAAATGCAGCTATATTGAACATGGCACCTGATAACTAATTTGCTATTTTTTTTTGGTCCCTGTCATTTCGCTTTATTTGATGTTTTATTCATCGCGGGTTCCCTCTTACGTCATACTCCGGGGTTCTCTTAGGCATTTATGCACATGCGCACTTATCAAAAACTGCACTTTAAAGGACGCACAAAAATACATGGATTAAAATGCATTTATATTTAAATTGAATGGATGATATAGATTATACTGCATGTTAGCTTGGTTATTGTGCCCAAGAGCATAATTGTTTGAGCCCATATGTCTTGCTAACAAGAAACTATGCTTCTAACCACAGGTTGGGAGCTGTAGTTCCAACCACGTACGTTTGCGATGCTGTTTGCCAATGTTCGTTTGAACTATGGTTTTGGAAAACACTGAATCGTTGAACTATGTTGGTAACGACGGAACTTGCGACCATAGTTGGCTAACGATGCTTCAGGTGTACGTGCTCAGAAAAAACGCATGTCAGAACAGCATGGGAATAAAATGTTTAACCAGCAAGGCATCCAAATAATGTACTTTGTGATTGCGAAGTGCAGTGTCCCATGAGTGTAATGCTACCGCTTAGTTAACATTTGATGTGAATGTATGGCACGTTGTACAGTATATTCAGGTGGCGCCGGAACTGCCAAAACTGATATAATATGCGCTGCAGCAAGATACTATCATGTTTTGTCAAAATCAGATCGCAGAGATGTTTTAATTGTCTACGATTAAAAATTGTGATATCACATGTACATGTCACTTTTAAACTACAAGTACTGTATCTCATCATTTCCAGGTCTGTGTTTGGCTGCTGACACAGGATGAACAGTGTCTCATCAGCTGAGACCGATGTCATCAAACAAAGATGACAAACCTCATATTTCTGTTTCTGAATTTTTTCAAGTGTTCTTTCTTTCCATCTCTCTATCTCTGCCGCTCACTTTCTGTAAATCAGAATCAGAGCTTTTATTGCTAAACATGCTCAAATACACAAGGAACAATGCAGACTCACACACACACACACACACACACACACACACACACACACACACACACACTGGTTTACATGTTTTATGGGGACATTCCATAGGCGTAATGGTTTTTATACTGTACAAACCGTACTTTCTATCGGCCCTACACCTACCCTACACCTAAACCTAGCCCTCACAGGAGATTGTGCATACTTTTACTTCCTCAAAAAAACTCATTGTGTATGATTTATAAGCCTGTTTCCTCATGGGGACCTAAGAAATGTCCCCACAAGGTCAAAATCTACTGGTATTCCTATCCTTATGGGGACATTTGGTCCCCACAACGTGATGAATACCAGGTACACACACACACACACACACACACACACACACACACACACACACACACACACACACACACACACACACACACACACACACACGTATATAAGTTTACCCCTGCTGGTCAATTTATTCACACCCACTCATTATCTAGATGAAATATTTCCTATTATTCTGATATCACAGACTATTTTCAACAGTTTCAGAATAATGAACTGTGGATGAGCATTATCTAAGAGCTCAGCCCATGTCTTGTGTTTAATGTGAATTTGTATCTTTCACTTCTCCAGTTCAGCAGCTGTTTGAAAGAGACAATGAAGTCGCATCCAGTCCACCTGGAACAGTCATTGTCGCTTCCACCTAATGAAAAGCAGAAATCGATAGCTGGGATTTATGGGGAGGAAATCAAATGTCTCTTTGTTGGGTTGATGGAGGGAATGTCTGTCTTGGAGCAGGACTCTAATGGAGCCATTTTGGGAGGACACTGACACACCACTGAGCCTGGAAATGCCTCGTTTGTGTCCATCCTCAGGAGAGATAAAGACAGAGAGAACAAGACATCACCATTCCAGACTCTGGAGAGTTAGAGATGTGCTTGTGGAAAGAAAGAAAGAATAACTGCAGACAGAACACATAAAATGACTATATCAACTCTGATACTGTGCCTAATAAAAGATAAAGTATGACTGATTATTTAATTATATATATAAATAACATGATCTCACAAGATCAAGCTTGCAAATAAGCAATAATTTAATTCAATGCCATGATGTAAGTCTAGAGACAGTCACTCTCCAAGAACTCCTAAAATACAACCAAAAACTGTTTTTTCTATGAAAGTTAAACATAACCTAAATATCAGTACATCTTACCCCTTATTTTTTTCCGCTAATGTACATACTTACCTGAAGTACTACAGTAATAGAATCTTTAAATATGTCTTCCATTTTACAAATGACATAGATTTGGGCACTTGTTGACTACATATTAAAACCAACTCATGCAGCTCAAAGCACTAAATAATACCCAGTGTGAGTGTGTGTATGTGTGAGTGGAGCAGGTAATGTTCAGGCCTGATCTTACACTGTCACACAGCAGAGATGAATCACTTGTGTGTTAAATTCACCATTTAGAAATGGCCAATCAATTGTGGAAGCCGTTAAAATGTTAATGGCTCAAAATTGTTTTTGTGGGCAGTTGATGTAGTTCCTTGTTTTCAGCTCAATGGATGCTGAAACCTCTCACAGGGATTTTATTAGCAAATAAGCCCCTTACCTCGCAGGGCCAGATACACCCGTTCCTCGGCTGAAAATGTCTGTGCAAAAATTGATCAAGGTGGAAAAGAATCCTGTTTAACCGTGGCCATCTCACTAAATAGGAGAACATAAAACACAATCGATACATGAGATCCAACAAAGATGCGGTTTCTCGTTTTTCACAAGATTTCATTAAATACAAATAAAATGTCCAGCAACTGCAATGTCTTTCATATAGCCAAACATTACCTGCTCCAATCATCCCATGGAAATCAGGCAAAGTCAGACAGCAGCAACAAACAGCAGAACTGGAGCTGGGTCACATTTGACAACGTCAGTCTGAGAGCAGGAAACAGAGAATGCAACTCAGGAAGGACATGCGGCAACACAAAAAAGCCATTAGGACACTAGGATGCAGTCGGATAGGCTTGTGTCAAGTCAAGATTATTTATACAGCGCTTTTTACAATACAAGTTGTGTCAAAGCAACCTTACAGTATTAAAATAATAAAGTAAAATGACAAAAATAATGCAAGAGATCCATATTGCAACAAAGTCAAATTGGGGAGGACTCATCAGGTTCCCATGGCCTTGTGCCGGTGGCCGTTTAGGGTAGGAGTTCTTTCTTGATGATCTGTCTCTGGGGCTCATCTAGTTGACACGGTATCCGCTGACATTCGGCTGTAGGTGTTGATCCACCATCTGTTCTAGGTTTGGACTGGATCCGGGGGACTGCAGTGACCATCTGATCTGGATACAGACTGGATCTGGTGGCTATGGTGACCTGGGAATAAGAAACAAACAGACTAATATTAATGTAGATGCAAGAGTTCCAAGTTGCCACAAAATCAGATTGGAGAGGACTCATCTGGTTTTCGCTGTCTTGCGTCGATGGCCGTCTAGGTGATGAGGTCTTCACTGATGATCTGTCTTTGATGTGGTCTCTGCTGACATTCAGGGCTGTAGAGGATATCTCTGGGTGCTGATGGGTACGGACTAGATCCGGGAGACTGCAGTGACCGTCTGATCTGGAATACAGGTGGCTACGGTGACCTCGGTATAAGAAGGAAAGATACTAATATTAGCGTAGATGCCATTCTTCTTCTGATGCAACGAGTACATCAGGTGTTATAGTAAGTGTCCCTGGTTCCGGTTGACCTAAATAATGCAGTTTAACAATCCTTTAACGGATTTGGATTATGAAATGTATTAAGTGTAGGCCAGGTTAAAGAGATTGGTCTTTAATCTAGATTTAAACTGACAAAGTGTGTCTGCCTCCCGAACAGTGTTAGGTAGATTGTTCCAGAGTTTGGGCGCTAAATGTGAAAAAGATCTGCCGCCCGGAGTTGATTTTGATATTCTAGGTACTATCAAATTGCCGGAATTTTGAGAACGCAGCGGACGTGAGGGACTATAATATGATAAGAGCTCGCTCAAGTACTGAGGAGCTAAACCATTTAGGGCTTTATAAGTAATTAGCAAGATTTTCAAATCTATACGATGTTTAATAGGGAGCCAGTGCAGTGTTGACAGAACCGGGCTAATATGGTCATACTTTCTGGTTCTAGTAAGAACTCTAGCTGCTGCATTTTGGACCAGCTGGAGTTTCTTTATTAAGCGTGCAGAACAACCACCCAATAAAGCATTACAATAATCTATCCTTGAGGTCATGAACGCATGGATTAACGTTTCTGCATTTGACATCGTGAGCATAGGTCGTAATTTCGATATATTTTTTAGATGAAAAAATGCGGTTTTGCAAATGCTAGAAATGTGGCTTCGAAGGAAAGATTGCTATCGCATAGCACACCTAGGTTCCTGACTGATGACGACAAATTGACATAGCAGTCATTGAGTAATAGACTGTGTTTTAGGTTATTACATGCAGAGGTTTTAGGTCCAATAATTAACACCTCTGTTTTTTCAGAATTTAGCAGTAAGAAAATTCTTGCCATCCAATTTTTTATTTCAACTATGCATTCTGTTAGTTTTTCAAATTGGTATGTTTCGCCAGGCCGTGAAGAAATATAGAGCTGCGTATCATCAGCATAACAGTGAAAGCTAACACCATGTTTCCTGATGATGTCTCCCAAGGGTAACATATAAAGTGTAAAAAGTAATGGCCCTAGTACTGAGCCTTGAGGTACTCCATACTGCACTTGTGATTGACATGATACCTCGTCATTCACTGCTACGAATTGATGCCGGTCAGATAAGTACGATTTGAACCAAGCAAGTGCACTACCACTAATGCCAACATAATTTTCAAGTCTATTTAAAAGAATATTGTGGTCAATAGTATCAAACGCAGCACTAAGATCCAGTAGTACTAATAGAGAGGTGCATCCACGATCGGATGACAGGAGAAGATCATTTGTAACTCTAATAAGAGTAGTCTCAGTACTATGATACGGTCTAAAACCTGACTGGAAATCCTCACAGATACCATTTTTCTCTAAGAAAGAACACAATTGTGAGGACACTACCTTTTCTAGTATCTTTGACAGAAAAGAGAGATTTGAAATTGGTCTGTAATTGTTTAATTCATTGGGATCAAGTTGAGGTTTTTTAATTAGAGACTTAATAACAGCCAGTTTGAAAGTTTTGGGGACATATCCTAACGATAGTGACGAATTAATAATATTCAGAAGATTATCTGTGACTTCTGGAAGCACCTCTTTTAGTAGCTTAGATGGAATAGGGTCTAACATGTTGTCGGTTTAGATGATTTAATAAGATTATACAACTCTTCCTCTCCTATAGTTGAAAATGCATGGAATTGTTCCTCAGGAGATCTATAACATATCTGATGTGATACTGTAGTGGATGGCAGCATAGTTACAATTTTATCTCTAATAGTATCTATCTTGGTAGTAAAATAGTTCATGAAGTCATTACTACTGTGCTGTTGGGAAAATTCAGCACCTGTTGGTGCTTTATTCTTCATTAATTTAGCCACTGTATTGAATAAATACCTAGGGTTATGTTTGTTTTCTTCTAAGAAAGATGAAAAATAATCTGATCTAGCAGTTCCCTTCCGAAGGGAACTCTCACTGCGTCCTCTAGAGGGCGCTTTTGGGGAACGCTGCAGCGTGCCTCGAGTCTGAAGAATGCATAGAAAAACTACATGAAATGGCCGGCGCCAGCGTATGACGTCACCGCGGCGCGTCAGTCGCTGCCGTTGCGTCACTACCGGGCGACCATAACATAAAGAGGCGCCCGTGCAACACAATACATCTTCGCTGTCTTCAGCTTTCCCGGTTTGGATGTGCATGGGAAGAAACGGTAAGAATCCTTTCTTTGAACTACTATCATGGCAAGCACTAGCAAGTCGTTTAAACGGTGTGTTCATCTGTGTCCGCGTTATTTGACACCTGATGACACACATGATCTTTGCGATATTCTGTTTGGGCTAAGAGCACACACGCGATGTCCTTGAGGGGGCATTGTGTATACATTATGAGCGCTTCTCTATGAAGAAGCTCCGGTCTCGTCTGTCTCTCTTTCTGAGGAAAGATGAGCGTCCACTTGCCCCTCGCGGTTCGGGTCCTGCCGTTGCCGAGGCACGGAGGAAACTGAGCTCGTGGGGCTCGCAAGTGGAACTGGCTGACGATCTTGAGAGGGGTCTCTCTCTCTCGCCAGCCGGAGACGACGACAGGCTCCTAGCTGATGATGGTGCGTTATCGCTGACGTCATCAGATCCAGGAGCAAGTGCTCTTTTGGGTTCCACCCAAGAAGAGCAGGAAATGCTAGAGATGGATGAAGACGCTGAGGCTGAATCCTCTCTACCTTCCTGCCCTGCATACGAAGAGCTGCCAGAGGTTATGGACCGCACCACGGCCAGGCTTGTCCTGCTGTGGAAGCGGGCTAGAAAGATAGCGCCGCGGGGTCGCCTTGACGAGCGATATCTTTTCAGGCCATAACCATCCAGCTCTGGTGAGTCTCCCATTCCTTCCCGATCTTCATACTGAAATCGAGAGGGTCTGGAAAAAGCCGTACGCGGCGCGCATTCATAGTTCGTCCATTGCGAACTATGCTAGTATCGAGGGTTTGCGCGACCACGGCTATGAGAGGACGCCCCTTGTGGAAGAGATGCTATCTCTCCACAGGGCGGGCTTTCTCTCTCAAGACTCCCTCTCTGCCTTCTCCGGCCCTGCTGAACGGCAGAGCGTATGCAGCAGCAGGTCAGGCGGTGGGTGCACTGCACACCATGGCAGTGCTCCAAGCCTACCCAGCCGATCTGCTGAAAAATCCTTTATCCCTCGAAGGTCCAGGTATTAGCCCGAACACCACAGGGGTCCTGCTCCGCCTCCTTCTGAGGAACGGAGGTAGGTGCAGAAGGCTAGTGTTGCATCCCGCGCTCCTCCCCCGCCTGCGAGCAGGTCTAGGAGGCGACGCGGATCGAGAGGTGACAGACAGGATTTCAGGGAAGTCATCCAAGCGAGACAAAATTCTCGCAGGGGTCAGAGTAATACCTCTCCTTCCCTCGGTCCAGTCGGGTCGCCATATTAATTCCCCTGTCTCCATTTAAGCTTCCTGCACTCCCCGGACCCATGATGTCCTTTGGGGGTTCTACCTGTATAGAACCCTAATTTTCGGACGGTCTGGAATCAGGCGGTCTCTGAAAAAAAAAAAAAAAAAACCCCGCCTCTTTCTATGAAACAGGATGCTTTTAAATGGGTGAGTATGATCCATTTTTTACGTGAAGGAACTTCATACTGTCTCAGACCTGTGTATGTTTTTCTCTATTCACAGAAGAAATACGACGAGTCTACGGCAGACGCCCCCTCTGATCCTATGGATTAAGGTTACGGCAGTGTTTGCCCTCTCCACTCCACAGGCTGTGCGGTAAATCAACCCTTACAGCATATATTACACATAGGACCTCTGTCCTCTTCAAGGTAAGCTCCCTAAGTTTTTCTTAGGTTTGCCCTTGGTATGTTTATGCTGTCCTTTGCAGGCCTAGTGTAGACTTATGTCCTGTTGAGACAGGAGCATAACTCCCTAGTTACGCCCCCCTTATGGCTGGATAGGCGTGTTGCCTGCAGGGTTTGGGTTGCGTGTTGTGTTTTTCCCTCAGAAAAGGAATGTGGAAACATCTCAACGGAGCACCCCTCCCTTCCGGTTGTATGGTGGTGTCCGTCTACACAACACTCGTTCCAGCACAATCGGGCTTCTCCCTTCAGTGGTTAAACGAGCAAAAGGAAATTTTTCCTTTCTCCCTAGGTAAGCATCTTAAGATATTTATATTTAAGATTGCACTAGTATGTTTAACTCTGTTGCAGACGGCCTGCGTGCGAGGATCCGCTTCGTGTCCTCTCCTAAATACGGTTTCTATGGAAACTGAGTGTCTACACCTGTTGAGACAGGTGTTCACTTACATAGGAGTACCAGCAGTCCGGAGTGCTCGCTGCGGACTCGGAGCAGGTTTGGTTGCTCCCTTTTCTGCGGAAAAGGCTTTTTATTTGAGCACCACCTGGTGACACGCTTTCCAGCTGGGGTCTTGATTCTCGGTGTGCGCTCCCCTTTCTGAGGAAAGGGGTTTTTATCTGAGCGCTACTTTGAGACTCTCTTCAAGTCGCCTCATTCTAAGCCTGAGGGCTGAAGCAGCACTTGATGTAGGATCTACACCCAGGCTGTCGAATGTCTCCCCTACAGAGGGTTTGAGCATCCTTCGGTGTTTAACACCTTAGAAAGCCGTCACTTTAGGATCGATTCTCGCTCCCCAGGCCTAGTTCCACTTCCCTTTCTGAGGAAAGGTTTACGAAGTGTCTGAACTAGGAAGCTGCCCTTATTCATTTCGGAGCTTCCCAGAAACTTTCAAGGCAAACAGTGCTCCCCTTTCTGAGGAATGGGTTTGTTAAGGTTAAGAGCTCACGTTCCTCCCTGTGCGCAGGATTGCTGGAACGGACCTGAGCTCCCCTAATCCAGGGTTTCCTTCAGAGCAACTTCCCAGGACTGAGTGCTCCCCCTTCTGAGGAATGGGTTTGTTAAGGTTAAGAGCTCACGTTCCTCCCTGTGCGCAGGATTGCTGGAACGGACCTGAGCTCCCCTAATTCAGGGTTTCCTTCAGAGCAACTTCCCAGGACTGAATGCTTCCTCCCTCCTGAGGGTAGGAATCTACCAGGGACAGACCTTTGAGAGTTATGGACCTGCTACAAGGATGTTGGCGTGCCCCCTTTCCAGGGTTCACTTATAAGAGCACCACTCCTTGGTGGCCAAGTTCTCCTCCCTGTTTCCCAGGGTAGGAGCTTGACCTTCATGCTTCAGGTTTCTACTCTCCAGCCTTTATTCTGGATGTATGCTCCCCTCTATGAAGGGTAACAGTGAGAGCATTCGCTCCTGTTCGGTTGTGCAGCTCCCCTTCTGGGAAGGGTCTTCTATGAGCGCCAACCCACCTTCGTGAGATTGCCAGACCTTCATACAGGTCGCGTGGACCGGGCTGTGCACGCTTCCCCTTTTCATTAAGGGTTCCCT
>NC_133363.1:66773993-66796493 GCF_049309525.1 Garra rufa
AGTGACTCGTGACCTATGAGAGTTCGTGGCTTTCATATTAAACATTTTGCATTTTCAATCACACTAACAGGTTGTTTTAAATTACATGTTTTCTCTTCATTGTCAGGATGTTGACAGAAGTGCTGGATGGAGGGAAGTAGTAGTAAAACTGGACGAAATTTGTTTCTCAGATTTTCTCAATTCAGGTGAGTTATGTGTTTAGTAATCAGTTAATAAAGAGTAAGTGACTGTAATTTTATGATTTATTTTGTAAATAACATGTTGTTGATGTTATTGTGTAGTCCAGCAGAAGTTTTTGAGATAAAACAACACTGAAAAAAGATGACCAGGGCTCAGCTGATGTACTACATGTTTTCTTGCTTTTTGGATGTCAAAGGACTGGTAAGTATTAAATAATACTTCAAAATGTTATTGAAAAAAATATATATTTTTACATTTGTCTGAACGATTATCTTTTCTTAAAAAAAAAAAACAATTTCTTTGTGACTGAAGAAAGAAAAGAAAGACATGAACCTCTTGGATGACAAGCGGGTGAGTAAATTATCTGTATTTTTTTGTTCTGGAAGTGGACTCTTCCTTTAATGCCTATTGTTTATAAAGGGATGTTTATCTTGTGTTTCGGTCATGCCAAAGTATTGATGACCATCATCTGGCCACTAAAGAAAACCCTCAGCCATATCATCTTTCCTCAGGGACATCAAAAGCACAGGTTTCCACCTTTTACATCGTCTTGGACTGAGAAGTTTCGCCTTGTCAGTCATGTGAAACCTTGGGTATTGTTGAAGAGCTGTTCAAGTAAAGTAAAGTATCATGATGCTCTGTCCAGCCTGTACATATTTTTTTTTAAAGACAAATGTATATAATAATGATATAGGTAGAACTGAAGTCAAAGAACTGAGAGCAAGGCAGTTGAACAAGCAGTATTCTTATTTAAGCAAAATGTTAAGTTCTGTCCTCTGTGCTCCATCCTTCAGCTTTCAGTTTTGTTTTTATTCAGGCGCCTCAAACTAATTCATGGAATGTATCCTGGTATCACTGTGGAGTTGTTTCTTGTTACTTCATCTGATGTATATCTACCTCTGGTTACACAATACTACTGCACTATTTTATAATTATTCAGGTTTGATTTTATATAATGCAATGATGTGTTTTTGACTATGCTGTATACAATTTTACTAAACATTTCTTGTTGGCACTGCAGACATGTATTAAATGTAAATGTTTTGCTGTTAGATTTTACAGTATTTTATGACAGCAGTTAATTTCAAAGTGTTTACATGCATGGAATTTCAAAATCCAATCTATGTATTTCCTGAAATAAAAGCAGCTAGTTGAGAGTATGGCTTTCAGTGTAGTCATTTCCACATAAAACATATTGTGTTTACCCTAAGAAGTGTTTTTAACACTGGTTAAAGAGTTTAAATTATAATTAACTAAATTTTAGAGTTAAAATTACTCTCCAAATGATTAATATTTTAACTCCAGAAAGTGTTAAAATCTAACTCTGAGAAAGTGTTAAATTCTACTCCATTGAATTTCCTTTTGAACTTTCAATTTGAGCGCATTGGTTTACTGGATCCTTGGACTGAAATGTTTACAGGGGTTCACTGGTTTAAGAAATTTCAGATGGTAAAAATCTGCTTCTTTTTAATTGTAAGGTATTTTTTTTTTTTTCATTATTATGTACTGATTTAAATGACTGGGGTGTGGGAAATTCCCTCGCCACATGGCCTTCCATGTTTCTAACTTGCAGTCAAGTGTATATGACATAAAAATATATTTTGTAATATCAATCAGTGCAAACAGTGCTATCTGCTAGCAAACTTTAGCGATTTTTTGCAAACGTTTATTTACAGAACAACACCATAAACACAAACACAAGATTAAAGGTAATATACATATAATGAAAAATTGTCATAAATATCCTTATTAATGGCAAAAATTACCTATATTTATAAGTCTGCTTGCTCGAGTGAGCAGGCATGTTGGAAAATGGAAATTTCTCTTAGCCCTTCGTTTGAAATGAGGTCCCGAAAATTCTTTGTTTGGAGGCCTATCTGGCCCTTCCCCTTCCCCCTACCCTTCCAACCTAACGAGAAATGAGACACCCCTAGCACTTCACCCCCCCCCGGAGCCAAGCCAGCTCTTCTCACCTTTATTCATAGGTTGGGGGGAAGGTGAAAGGTGAAATGGCAAGTTTAAAAGTGACACGAACGACCCTCATTAACAATTGTGAGGTTAGATGTTTGAAAGGTTGTGAAAAAAATGGAGGCACCAGTGCAATCACTTTTTTTGTGTGAAAATAAATAAATAATTTCTTCATTTTTGCTTATAAAGGTATAGGAGTAATACATCATTCTGACCTGTAACGGGTCCATTTTTATTTTAGTGCACTCACAATAGCCTATAAACAACTCATGCGTTTATAAAATAAAGGAAAACAGAAGATGCGCTTTCTGCCGTCTGTTCTTGAACATCGCTTCACAATGAACAAAAGCTTTAAATTACCACTTTAAAACGAAATAATTCAAATCGAAAATAGAAACGTTCATTATGTAATCTGTAGGCCTAAAGATTTAAAGATATTTCTATATAAAGGCACGTCCAATTTAGAAATGGCGAGAAATTTTTCTATTTATCTCCATTATTGATGAATGTCTAAAATATAAAAGTAAGGAAAAGCCTAAAACAGGGCTGATTATATTTATTTTATAATTCTATTAAAATTATAATGTTATAGAATATACTATAAAATAATTATAATTACAAATTATACTGGCATAGAGTATATGTAAAACTTTAATAATTGTAGCTGCTTATATTTTCAGATTTTATGTTTCTCTGTTCTATATATCTTAAAATTTAGAGGATTTGCTGCAACGCAATTTTGTCCGATATGCAAATTATTTATTAGCCTATTAGTATTTTAATCCATAAAGCAAATGCTTTAAAAACACCTTTAAAAAATACTATTTTTGCATCCAGATGCTTTTAAAGAACTTTTCAATATACATGTTATCTTATATCTTAAATGAACTTGTATCTTAAATGTAAACCATGATTTCGTTGTATTCCCTGTGTAACGAATCTCTTACTTATAGCTACATTTTAGGTGCGTCTGAGCTTTGTTGTTTATGATTTTTTTAAAAATCAAGAGTTGCGCGCACTCAACAAAACTGACAAGACTCATTTGAACGCTTCTGATAGACATTGCATTCCTAACCCAACAGAATCGTGTGTGGTTCGTTATAACACTGTAAAAACGCCTAAAAAGAATTACGGTGCAGATTATCTGATCTTAATGTAATGCCGCAATTTACATTTTCTATTCATTTTCATTTTATTGTCAACAGACGTAATATATTGATTTTGTTTGGGCAGGGGAATATGTCCAATTTAGTGGCATTTTTTGGCCCCAGGTCAAGCCTTCCCCAGCCTTACACACGCTCCGCCTATGATACTAACTATATATATACCCTTAGAATATATAGCCTATATATACCCACTTAGAATAATTTTCTTCCCGACCCGACACGCTAAATTTAATTCTCATTTCCAGAATCTCACATTTAACCATTTGGAAACAATGTCGAGTATAAAACTTTTTTCGCAGTACATCCATTATATTTCCATGTTCCACTTTTAAGACGTATTACAGCCCTGCATTTTAGTCCGTCAAAGATCAAATGCGGGCTAAAATTATATTTTAGACATTCAGTGGTGATTTAAAAAAAAATTGCAGCGCTGGAGGAACCACGAGACCAGGCTACCATGACGGTCCTGTTAGCAGCATTGAGCGCACGTTCAGCACAGCTTGGAAGGGTTCCTTGTTTAAAGCTTACCACAAAACACTGGCAAAAGTAAATACCATGACTGTCTAATAGTAAGGAGATATTTTAATTATTTATTTAGAAACTACTGTTTTCTGAGTCAGTGATGATGCAGTTAACAGTCCTCATATCCTCGTTGGACGCGCGCCTTTAGAGAGAAATGCATCTCTATGGACTAGCTACATAATAAAAACAGTTTTTGTTTTCTATTTGTTTTTTTCGTTAAGTAGTAATTTAAGTCTTTCTACATATTTATTTATCATGTCTGACAAAAAAATAACGGTTAAATATTTTCCACTGAAAAAAAAATGTAACTGATCGAGCTTGAGCCTTCATGTCCTAAAAATGTGTTTTGCTCTCTCCGCACAAACGATTGGATATGCACCTAATAGCGCATATTTATATCTATTATTATTTATTTCTTTTATTTTACATCTATGGATTTTAGTTTAGCCAATTCGTGATTTGAGAAGGCAAATTGAAAGAGTAGGTCAACTCACTGTCTGCCGCTTGGTCTTTAAGAAACAAAAAGCTTACGTTTAACGAACAAAAATGCTCCAATTTTTTTTTCTAAATTAACTTAATAAAAAGGAAACGAAATTATAAATACTTTGCCGTTACATACAGAATGAATTACCGATTATGGCGCCAGATATTGAAACAACAGACATAAATACTGTCCAAATAGCCCTCTTTGTGCAGGGCTTGGCCACAGAATGTTGTTCCTTGCGCCACCTGGTGGATATTATATGAAGCGCAACAACGTTTTAAAAAAACCTAAAAAAGCCCCTGCAGGCCGCCGCGTGGCGACGCGTGCTGAATTGCAGGCTGCCGCGTGAAAAAAGACGCATTTTTAATGGCCAGATCTGTATCTGCGGCCAACACTAATTCGGATAGAAAATCACAAATTCTTTAATAAAGTCTGTATGGTGCCCTGGTGGCCTGTATACAGTAGCCAGTACAAACGTCACAGGAGATTTATCATTAATACTTGTTTCTTTGGATAATGTTATATGGAGCACCATTACTTCAAACGAGTTATACTTAAAGCCCGTTCTCTGAGAAACACTGAACATATTGCTATAAATTGTGCAAACACCTCCCCCCTTACCTTTTACACGTGGCACATGTTTATAACAGTAATTTTGGGGGGTAGCCTCATTTAAAATAATGTAATCATCTGGTTTTAGCCAGGTTTCTGTCAAACAGAGCACATCTAGCTTATGATCAGTGATCATATCATTTACAAAAAGTGCTTTCGTAGAAAGTGACCTGATGTTTAATAAGCCAAGCTTTATCATTTGTTTCTCAGTAACCCTAGTAACTCACAGTATGAGGGAGCGCTGAAGTGTAGGACGACTTCAGTCAGTCACAGCAAAGAGGCATCATGTGTCAAAGGTCAGGACATTCAAGTCAAGTCAAGTCAAGTCGAGCTTTATTGTCATTCCGCTACATGTGTGGACATACAGTGGAACGAAATGTTGTGTCTCGCAGGACCACGGTGCTACATAAATAAACAAATATAAACATACAACACTAGAAGTAAGAGCAATTTTTAAAATCTATATTTAGCTTACTTATGCTGTAATCTAACTATACATAACTATAAATAGTTGACTATACACGTAACCTAAGACAGACTATATAAGTACTTTACATAATACTATACAATATAGTGCAAGATACTGTGCAAAAGAGGTATCCTATGATCAGTGTGTGAAGACAAACCTGATCCTAGAGAACAGACTCTTTTCCATGTGTTATGATAGTAGTAAAAAAATAAGTTGGTGTGTCCAGAGATGAGGCAGAGCACCCAGGATCTGGCTAGCTATCAGTGGGGACGGGGACAAGGATGAGGTCTGATGGGTGTCGGAGTGGCTCGTCTCTCTGGGTTTATACGGCCCTTTAATTTTATTGACAACTCACAGTATGAGGGAGCACTGAAGTCAAGCACTGCGTGTGTCTGAAGAATCTATTCAACCTTTTTTCTCTCCCTGTGCTGATCCTAATTGACAGAGAAAGGTAAAACAGAAAGAAATCATCACCTCGCATTGGACTGAGAAGACAGAAGTGACATCACTTGACAAAGCTGTAAGATCTGAACGCTAACGCTCATCTTTTTCTATTAATATCAAATCTAAAAAATAGAAATAATCAAGTCAACACAAGTGACCAAAAATGTTTAATATAATCCACAGTCGCCAAACTTCTAGATTCTGGACATTAAGACCTTAAACTCTAGTGAAGGAGGAACATATGTGATGATGAACCACCACAACACACACATTTTCTTTTTCTGTTTTGCAAAGAAGTTCATATATCATCTACAAAACCTATTTCAAACATTTAAGTAGAAGCCAAATCTCTGTCTGGTGCTGTATGCGAACGCGCTGAGAAACGTTGTGATGGTTTTATGCACGTCGACTCAGGCCTTCCACCGCGAGAAACAGGAATTGCTCACAGAGGGGGGTACAACAGAGCTGGTGTGCTAAAGTCGGTTATCGCTCATTACCCAGCATGCGCACTGAGGCCTGGTGGGCTAGCGATGCAAACTGACGAGTGGCAGACAGAGCAGCAACCCTCCAAACCCCTGGACTCATTCTGTAATGTCAGGCCGTGCCAATCACACAGACCGAAACCTTCACTCTTCTCCCCGTCCTCCAGACAGTCTTTCACTCAAGGTGCTTCTCAGAGAAAGAGAGAGTACGAGAGCGATGAGAAGTCAAAGCTTTTAGAGACCAGTGGACATGGACGGCTGCGCTTTGTGGGAAATTTTTGATGCTGTACACTGTCCTCACAGTCAACCATCTGCCTTTGTGGCAGCTCTGCACATGCATCGGGGTAAGTTCATCTTACCGCTCCTGTGTGTGGAGCAAAAACAGCTTTCTACATAGATATCATATATCATGCAGTCAGTCACATTTATGGCACAGAAAACCAAAGTAAATTGTCTGAATGTGAGCAGAAGTTCATAGCAGCGTAGCTGCAACCGTCAGCTGGCGGTGATGTGTGCGTACCGCATTCACTATCTAATGACGTCTAATGGTGCTGGCCATTTTCTAAAAAGTATGAACTCTCTGGTCTGAAATGTTCTTAGAAAGGGGAATCTGGAAGCCTGTGAATCCATTACTGTCTGACTGGCTTGAGCATTTGCTAGCTTTTGAGTCATATGCATACATGGGGTTAGCAAAGCGCTGACATTAGCATGACATTAATGGGGCTGTCAGTAGGTGTTCTCATTGCAGAGTGGCCTGTTTCTGTTCATATCAGTCTGACACAGTAATTGCCTTCGGCTGACACAAATGTCCAGATCGAAGTGCAATCAAAACCGCAGCGCATTTTTGGCGAATGGTTGGTGTTTATGAATCTTTTACCAGGGCTGAGGGATTTCAGTCTGCAGCGGATCATAATTTCACACAGTCGCTGACATGCAAAAGAACAGTTTGAAAGTCAAAGCTAATGTCTTTGATGGAGCTTCATTTGTCTTTATGTTCCCTTCTGTCATTCACTCAGTTCTCTGAGTACCAATATATTTTTTTGTTATTGTATGCAGTTAGATATGCTAAATATCTTAGTGTAGAGCAAAAATGAGCAAAAATTTTAACATTTAAAAACAGCTGGTATTTTAATGCCTATATTATAGCTGCCAAATCTCTCTTTTACATTTGGGAAAAGTACGGGAATGAAGTAGTGAGTGTGTGATTATGTCTTCCACACCAATTACTATAGTATACAACATACCCAATCTCTCTCTCGACACCAAACGTTGCCACACAAATGCGTTTATAACTGCTAACTCCATCAACATCTCATACATATCAGAAATCTAGTCCATTTAAAGCAGTCAGACAGACAGATTTGCCATTCAGTGAACTGACATTGCCCATTTAAAACACTGAAGTCAAAGCCATTTACAGCACAGACACTTAGTCCATTTTAAACAGGCACCTAGCTAATGCAGAAGTTAGCACGTTTCCTAGTGAATCCTACGATCCATAGCCAGGTCTTCATCTCTTATAACTGCCTGTCTCTGCAGACATCAACATTCAGAGCGATCGACCACTCCTGTCCTCCGTCTGCTGCTTGAATCCAGCTAAAAGACCTGCAGTCCCAGGCCATGCTTCCCTAAACCATGCACCATTCACACATTATTGCCTATTAACAGTTACAGCCTATAGGACAAAGAGAAAGAGAGAAAGTGAGTTACAAAGACATGTGTTCACTCAAACCCAAAGCAATTTGCTCTATATGTGAAACAGACAAAAAAACAGAGCAAAGGCTACAGCCAGAAATAGGGGTTTAAAATGGAAAGTAGGTCAAGCTAAATAAAATTTAACAGTAAGTTTTACCACTCACCTGTGTAAATCTGACCCCTGACAGACACATGAAGCAACCAACTTTGTTTAGTTTGTAGAAACCATGTTTTTGCTTTATGATCAGCTAACCTTGTGATGCACAGTGTCTCTTGTGTGTGTGTGTGTGTGTGTGTGTGTGTGTGTGTGTGTGTGTGTGTGTGTGTGTGTTTAGTCCTGGTTGTGTGAAATAATCTAGAGCTCCAGCAGTGTGGAAATGAAAGCCAAGGCTCACTGATTCTCTCTTTCTCTCTCGCCTCTAGTAAAAACATTTTTACTAGTTTTTTCATGTTTTATTTTTTGGAGAAGTTTATTTTTATTCTGTTCTCTTCTCTTCAGTTAGGAATATAGTTTTATTGTTTTATCTGCTTTGCCAAATTAAAACTAAGTTTCTGCTTTTAATATAAAGCATTGCATTTTTAGGCACATTTGCAGTTCCTATGTATTTCATAGCATATGTAAAATTTACAGGTACAAAAACATTTTTTAATGCTTTGGTAAAAGCTAAAACATACAATGTGCATGTACTGACAATGTCTAAAATGCAAGCAGTATTATTTATTTACAGCTATAGAAATGCGAAATATTTGCAAATGCTTTAATATCATAAGTTTGCTTTTTATTAACTTTTTACATTTTATAGATACATTTACATCCCTTAACCCCTTCCCTAAATCTAAACATAACCAATCATTTTAAACAATTAAAGGGGTCATCGGAAGCAAAACTCACTTATACATGTTGTTTGAACATAAATGTGTGTTGGCAGTGTGTACACAACCACCCTATAGTGATAAAAATCCACCCAGTGCTTTTTTTAAAAAATCCATATAAATCATAACCCCTTTTTTAAATTAAGTCATTAATGACTTAATTTAAGAGTGAGCTGTGAACAGTCCGACCGCCATTGTTTCGATGCCGGAACAGGGACATAGACAAGAAAGTCTCAGATTGAGCGATTGAGGTGTTTTGTTGCTGGATGTAATAATGAACACAGCAGTCATCATTTACTCCCAACATCTGAGCCACTGAAGACACATTTAGTTTTTGAAGGGAATGCGTCTATGTTCACCAAATCATTCGTGATCCTGCTTCACCTACAGAAGAAGTGAGTATAAGGTTTTTTTAATGAAACTTTGCAAATTGCCTTTCCTGATAATGTGCAAGTTAGCAGGTTTCACGGTTAAATGTGGCTAAAGTTCACAGTCTGCTCTACATCCCACGGCAGAGAGGGAAGGGGTGAGCAGAGCTCATTACCATTTAAAGAAATATGCAACAAAACGGCTCACTCTGAACCGGACTGATTTTGACAAGGTAAATAGAGGGTTGTTTTACCATTGAGAAATTTGAATCAAACTATGTTATAGACTTTTTTATTAAGACCCAAAATAATCATATCAGCTTGTGTAAAATGGGCATCCGATGACCCCTTTAAAAAATAGAATAGCTGTTACATAAAGTTTTAAAATAAAATGATCAGATATACTGTGAGAAATAAAGTCACAATTAACTTTTGAGGTGAAAACACTTGTAGCGATCACCACAGGCAGCCGTCTGCTGTGTCTGTATGTTACATGAAAATCACATCAAACAAGTTTTTTACTATTTTAATCTAAATCAGATCATTCCATTGGCCTCTATTGTTTTATATACAACTAAATATAAAAACAATATAAAAACTATTGTGTACCCGAGGGCTTTATTGGGATTGGGATCCTGTGGGACTCAACGCAAATCTTGCTGAAACAGGCAGTTTTACTTTTACTGCGAGGTGGGAGTGGGTGGTCAGAAAAGTATAGCGTGCTTCCTGATGAATGATGGAGTTACATAAGCACTAGGCTTGCTGCTGTAGTCAGTGTTACTTTGTGTTTGGTCTATAATTCTTGGTTGCCAAGTCTGTGTGATAAAACTAGGCCAATGGCAAGTCAAAACTCAAAATATGTAATGTCCATACCTAAAACACATATTTTACAGTCACTGTTATGCACATTGATCATAAACACGCTTCCTACCAGTTGCCCTCCTTCACAAAATTTAAGATCTGGTGCAGTTTTATCATAGGCAGAATGCAAAATGTTTCATTACAAGCATTTCAGTCAAATGTAATTTATGCAATATTTCAAACCTTTAACCCACAGATGAAAATCAACCCACTGCAGCAGTTGCAGACTTGACAACCCTTTATACAACACAAGCAGCGGGAATCAGGTATTTGTACACTCATCATCTTACGACATACAGCCAATAAGACATTTCAGTTTCTCTCTGACCCTCAGGAATCCCAAGGAAAGAGGTGAAGATAGGATGAAAAACAACAAAAGGATTAAAATAAGTACATAGACTGGAAAAGTGTGATCGCACATAGGGTAACAGTTGCTTTTGCTAAAGATCTATGAAAAAACGCAGCATTCTGTGAAGAGAGAAAGGAGGGGGATGAACACGTGTAAAAGAGAGAAAAAGCTATCAGTCAGGTTGGATGTGGAGTGCTAATGGTTTGCTGATTGCTGTGCAGTAACCAGCTGTTAGCAGGTAATTGCGGCTGAAGTGTGTAAAAGCCCTGACGCCCCACACGCAATTCAGATTCCATCAGCGCGCACACACCCCCACACACGCTTGATCCAACACTCACCGCTGCAATATCTGTCATATTACAACAGCAAGAGCTGCCTTTACAACTATATGACTACTCACTCTGTTTTTGTCACAAAGTCTCATAAAAAAACATAAATAAAGTGCTTTTTGGATGTGATGTTAGGGTAAAGTTTTGATTGTGAACCCTGAAAGACTGACGGAAAACTGGCATACACTTGACACGCTAGCATATTATTTAAATTATATATGAAATATGAAACATAAATGTTTACTGAAAAAGACTGAAGACTGTTTACAACCACTGAAACAATGAAATCCAGGAAAGACCAAACTGAACTTAATATGAGATGTGGAAACCTCATAGATAGACAGAGGGGTTTGTAGAGAGATGCACTTTCTCTCTGTGTGTGAACTGTGAGGGTTGCCAGGCGACAGGGTTGCCTGGGAGCATGACTTTGATGGACAGTCACGGTGTAACATATTGGAGCCCCTGCCGTTCACAGTTTCACTGCAGCCGCACAGACGCTGCAACAAAATGGCCGCCACCGGAGCCGCTGCTGATCAATGACTGAGGAAGGAAATTAAACAAACTAGAGCTCGAAGAGACCCAGAGACTTCAAACCCTGCGGCCAAAAGCAACACAGCCACCCACACGCACACTTGCTCACGTACATATGCCCACATTCATCTCAAAAGCCTGTTATTGCTGCTGGCAGCTCTCAACAGGAGAGTGATCAAGTCACATGAAGTTCAAAGAAAACTTCATCTTGTGTGGGACAAAATGAAAGAAAAACACTCTTGAATGCATAAACTATACTATAAATTGAGGGGAAAAAAGGACTTGCAAGTGTATACGTTTATATGTAAAATTCATAAAATCCTTATCTTAAAATCTTAAATAATCCTTATCTTAAAATCTTAAATGTACTTATGCAGCACATTTACATTCATTCATTTAGCATGATTTTATCCAAAGTGTACCTACGCATGCTATCACCTACACAAGTGTACCTACGGTACAAATGAGGAGCACCTCAAGGAGATAATTGTAACCAGATTAAAGTGTATTCCCTGTTTAAAAAAAGAGCATGTGCTGGTTAGGTATGTTTTGAAGCATGGCTGCTGGTTTGAGTTGATTTACCTTGCAAACAAGTCTGCACTGGCCTTTTACAGGCCCACTTAGGGATAGCCTAAGGGCCCCCAGCGGGCTGCCAGGGCAGGGCCCCTGAAAATTTGCTCACTGGCAAAATGTTGGCCCCTTAGCACTGGCCCTGCACGGGCAGCCCTCACTTAGCCCCTAGGAAGCCCTCACTATGCCCACACAGGGCCCGCACTACTAACCTACAACAATACATCTGTTTCACTACAATAATATGTAGGTAGAGTGGGGCCCAAAGAAGGCCGGGGCCGAAGTCACGGAGAATGGGAACGAAGTCTAGCGTGTAACCCATACCATACAGGATTTTAGAAAAGTGCCCAGAGACTTGCATGTGCACTTACCATAAACATAAATTTAAGAAAATCGTTACTAGGGGAACTTAGCCTAGGAAATGCCTCGACAAGTCCTAGGTTGCTCAAGAGGTATCAGCGAGGATACATAAGTGGAGTGGGGCCCAAGGTAACCGGGGCTTAAACCAACTCAGAGAATGGGAACAAAGTCTAGCACACAACCCATACCATACAAAAGAAAAGAAAAGTGCGCAGAGGCTTTGCGTGCACATTTACCACTGCATGGATTTTAGAAAAGTTCCCAGAGACTAGTGTGTGCACTTACCATAACATGGATTTTAGAAATAGTGTGCCAAAAATGGCTCACTCAACAGGGCTCCAAGTGATAGGCAGTGAGGGGAAACCATGGGGCTAAACACTTGAACAGCAGTGTCCCCTGCTCTCAGGGTCTAGGGGGTGTACTGCGAGGGGAATTAGCTATTACAAACACAAAGTGGACTGTGCTTTCTATCTCGGTAGGTCCTGCAAAAACACCTTACAATCAAGCCCGCTCCACGAAGGGGTGACTACTAGTCCACTAGTGTAAGGCTTGGGGAGAGCCGCTCTGTTCCTACACAAGAGGGAGCCTTCACCCAAATAAATGCATGAAAATTGGGTGGATAGCCTAAACAGGAAGCCCCTCAGGGCGAGTTCTCAGTAAGGTAGCCTGTAAGGCAGGGTGTCCAGCCACGAATGTCCAGGGGCATCCCGAGAAGTAAAACTTCCGGAGACCTTACCTGGAAGAAGTCTTTAGATACCTTGCTCTAATGGGGGACCTGAAGGCTCAGAGGTTCCACAGGGACCTTAGGCAAGCAAAGGCAGATCCAGAGTAGAAGAGCAAACCATAACCGTAGACAGTAGACTGGGGGGGGGGGGGACTAAGTCTGGAACTTAGTTCCAGACCATCAGTAAAGGTAGTTGCATCTACTCTCTAAAAATTGAAACAGGACAGTGGATTTTTAATGGTAAGTAAATGTGGAAATTAAGTGTTATCTAAGTAGAGGTCTGCAATCCTGTGGCTCTCGCCGCGGGACCCGAACAGATTTCTTGCGCGAATTAACCTTTGCGTGATGCATAAATATTTATATATTTACTTTCGTAGGAGAGACGTTGAAATCGGCGTTGGGACATTTTTTGTTAAATTGTTAAGTTAAAAAGTTATTTAATTTTGCAATGGCTACAAGTCAACGGTTTTGTTCTTTTGCTTATAATTTTAAATGACAGATGTCTTTTATTTTTCTCATTGACACTTTTCCTACTGTGTTGACGGAAAAATGTTACATTTGTATTTTGAATAAAAATAACAAATAGGCTACACTTTTTGTACCTACATTTATTTTTTTTCTTCTGCAGCACATTTTCCGTGTTGACAAGTGTTAAAAGCATCTTGACAAGACGGATAAAAATTAATAAAATTTTTGTGCAACCTAAAATTTGTTATCTCTTTCTTTCTGTAGTATTTAAATAGGAGATTCTGGAAACGAGATCTAAATGTAGCGGGAACGGTCAGGTTGGTAAGAAAATTATTCTAAGCAGGCAGCGGGTGAACATAAAGTGAATATATAGCGGGAGCAGGTGCGGAATAAAACCTTGTGGGAGCGGGACTAAAAAAAACAGTCCTGCACAGACCTCTACTTGCACCCAGATCTCCCTGTTTATTTGTCAGCAAAAGTCCACCAGATAACATGTCTAGGCCTATTTTACATCATCTAGCTGTCAGGAATATTTCTGTGTTTTGTCCTGTTCTGTCATGTTTTCCAAGTGTTTTTCCCCCCATGTTTCCAGTTCCTTTGGTTTAGTCCTTGTGTCCCCCTTTTGATTCATGTTCTTTTGGTTTAGTCATGCCCATATTTGTATTTCCCCCTCGTCATCCTGTTATCTCGTTTGTGACCACGCCTTGTCTTTTGTGTATTTAAGTCTGTGTCTGCTCACTACCCTTTGTCCGTTGCTAATGTTACTGATGTTTTATGTGCTCCTTCTTGCTCCCGGTTTTTGTTTGTTTGTATTCATTTGCAGTGTTTTATTTAATAAACTTCTTTGTATTCATTTACTCCGGTTCTCCATCTCCACTCCTCAACCAGCCTGATCGTGACACTAGCAGACTTCTGCTGACAAAAAAGGGACTATTTGTGTGCAGCTAACATGGAGAACGAGTTAGCAAGTTGTGTGAGTTGTTGACTAGAATAAAGGTGATGACTTCACAATCACATCAGCACTGACGCTGTCAGGCAGATAAATCGGTGTGGCGTGGAAATGCCAGTGTCATCACGACCACATCAGTCTCACATCAGACCGCCGCTTTGTTTGCCTGAAATGTCATGACCCCAGATAAAAGCACCATTGTTTGCTATTTGAGATACAAGCATCAGTACACAAGTTAATTAGAAATTAGTAATGAAGAGAAGTCGCTGGTGTGTGTAAGGCAGTAATTGATACAGTGTCCATGCAAGCATGTGCTGTATGTTTGTGTTAGGATATCGTCTCTTGTATAAGCCAGTGCCTGTTGTGTTTTATCTGTATAGAGTTTGTTCTTTCTGTGAGGGAGTTATCTTGCTTTGCAGCTTATAAAATTCAGACATTCTCATGCCTATTTAGTTTGTTTAGCCATGTTTGAAAACTGAAATCACACTCAGACCCAGTCTCTACCTGTCCCTCCCCCCTGTAGTAGAAGTTACTCTTATACACAGAATAGTGAGGATATGCTAACATACAGGTCTCGTCAGCCATCGGCAGGTGAAGGCGTGACAGAGGCCACTCTCGACAATCTTTCACACACACGAACGCCGCCTGACTATCAAAAGGACAACAAGCTGTACTTCATAATCAAATCTGTGAGACGAAGTGTTGTTATACAGTGTGTGTGTGTTTGGGTGAATTCACTTTTGTAGAATTTGTAGACCAAGCATTATTATATTGCAACAAAGTTCTAAGCCCTATTTGACTCTACACAGTAAAAGTCTGAAAGACATTTTTTCACACTGAAATGAAGTTTGTTTTAAGTTTTGTTTAGGTTTTGTGGCTAAATTATTACAGTATTGTAAAGTTTACAGATATGCCCATTT
Source organism: Garra rufa (assembly GCF_049309525.1). Lineage (NCBI taxonomy): Eukaryota > Metazoa > Chordata > Actinopteri > Cypriniformes > Cyprinidae > Garra > Garra rufa. The sequence goes on from NC_133363.1 coordinate 66,789,318, forward strand.
ACATCAATTTTAAGTTATATTTATTTAAATAGGACAGTAGGAGAAGAGGAGAGAAGGGAACTGGTCTAGAACCCTGCTCACTACATTCCAGACAGAATACCAAGAGTTGATCTACTTCAAACCTCAATGAATTAAATTGAGTCTCAGTCACAAGATGTACACACCACAAGATGGTGCAATGACTCAACAAAAAAAACTGCTTATGCGAAATACAGAAAATTTTACACATGTTGGCTATTATAAAAAGCAAAATAAGCTCCCCCCCCCCCCCCATGGCCTGCCAATTCATTTCTAATTACCAGAATATATATATATATATATATATATATATTTTTTTTTTTTTGCTTGTTTGTCACACTTTAATGTTTCAGATCATCAAACAAATTTAAATATTAATCAAAGATAACACAAGTAAACACAACATGCAGTTTTTGAATGAAGTTTTTTTTATTATGAAGGGGAAAACAAAACCCAAACCCACATGGTCCTGTGTGAAAAAGTGTTTGCTCCCTAAACTTAATAACTGGTTGGGACACCCTTAGCAGCAACAACTGCAATGAAGTGTTTGCAATAACTTGCAATGAGTCTGTTACAGCGCTGTGCAGGAATTTTGGCCCACTCATCTTGGCAGAATTGTTGTAATTCAGGTTTTCGAGCATGAATCGCCTTTTTAAGGTCATGCCACAGCATCTCAATAGGATTCAGGTCAGGACTTTGACTAGACCACTTCTAGTCTTCACTTTGTTTTTCTTCAGCCATTCAGAGGTGGATTTGCTGGTGTGTTTTAGATCATTGTCCTGCTGCAAAACCCAAGTTCGCTTCAGCTTGAGGTCACAAACAGATGGCCGGACATTGTCCTTCAGGATTTTTTGGTAGACAGATGAATTCATGGTTCCATTTATCACAGCAAGTCTTCCAGGTCCAGAAGCAGCAAAACAGCCCCAGACCACCACCACCACCACCATATTTTACTGTTGGTATGATGTTTTTTTTCCTGAAATGCTGTGTTACTTTTACGCCAGATATAATGGGACACACACCTTCCAAAAAGTTAAACTTTTGTCTCGTCAGTTGTATTTTCCAAAAAGTCTTGGGGATCATCAAGATGTGTTCTGTCAAAACTGAGACGAGCCTTTATGTTCTTTTTGCTCAGAAGCGGTTTTCGTCTTGGAACTCTGCCATGCAGGCCATTTTTGCCCAGTCTCTTTCTTATGGTGGAGTCATGAACACTGACCTTAACTGAGGCAAGAGAGGCCTGCAGTTCTTTAGATGCTGTTGTGGGGTCTTTTGTGACCTCTTGGATGAGTCGTCGCTGCGCTCTTGGGGTAATTTTGGTCTGCCAGCCTCTCCTGGGAAGGTTCACCACTTTTCCATGTTTTCGCCATTTGTGGATAATGGCTCTCACTGTGGTTCACTGGAGTCCGAAAGCTTTAGAAATGGCTTTATAACCTTTTCCAGACTGATAGATCTCAATTACTTTCTTTCGTCATTTGTTCCTGAATTTCTTTGGATCTCAACATGATGTGCAGCTTTTAAGGATCTTTTGGTCTACTTCACTTTGTCAGGCAGGTCCTATTTAAGTGATTTCTTGATTGCGAACAGGTGTGGCCGTAATCAGGGCTGGGTGTAGCTAGAGAAACTGAACTCATGTGTGATAAACCACAGTTATGTTTTAACTTCATAAGAAAAAAACTTCATTTAAAAACTGCATGTTGTGTTTACTTGTGTTACATTTGATTATTATTTAAATTTGTTTGATGATCTGAAACATTAAAGAGTGACAAACATGCAAAAAAATAAAAAAAATCATTAAGGGGGCCAACACTTTTTCACACCACTGTATATTAGGAATTAGGAATCTTAGTAAGATTTACCGATTTGCTTTTGTGCATCGGCATACAGGTTAACAATTTAAAAAATGTCCATCAGATACAAGTTGCCATTTTTGTTACAATACATTGTTTCTAATGTATTTGCATCGTAAAGAAACGACATTAATATTTACAAAGTGTGGAATAATTTGGGAACAATATTTTATATGTAGATTGATTTCTCCTCTCTAAACTGTTTCTTACACTCTAAAAAGTGCTGGGTTAAAAAAATAACCCAACCACAACCCAGCTGCTGGGTAACTATGGGACAGAACACGCGTTGGGTTGTTTTGACCCAAGTGCTGGGTTTAACCATTTGACCCAAAATGCTGGGTTGTTTATTTGACCCAACCAGTGGGTCAGATTAACTGTGCTGCTGGGTTAAAGATTACCTAAACATTGGGTTATTTGCTGTCTCATTGCCTTGCTACCTTTATTTTTTACCAATAATAATATATAAATAAAATTATTTATTTATATTTACATTTATTATATAAATGTAAAATTATTATTGTTTTTCTGTAATAAATTTACACAACACAAAAAATGCAACTGTAAACATCAATTTAATGAGTTTCCACATTTCTTTTTAATACAATTTTCAAAAGGGGTACAGCTGTCACACATTTTGTCCAACCCCTACAGACACAAATAACGGTTTTAGTAGATCAGTTTTTTTAACACAAAACTGTAAACTAGGCACTGTACATTCCTATTCTTTATGTCAACATTGCAGCAGTAGAACACTCAAAAATAATTTATTACCACATTAGAATCATTCCAAACATTGTGCCATTAAACCTAAGCCCAACAAAGAGTCCACCAGACAATACTTACAATTTAAAACATGTTAGTGTTTAAATGTTAAGTGGCCAGAAAAAAACAGTTGCCCTCAAAAACTTCACACATGAAGACTTATGTCCATCAATATGATATACTGCACGCCGGAGAAATTCCCAGGCAACAAGTCCACTTCAATGGCATGGCCTGGAACAATGGCGAAGGTCTGGGATGTCGTTGTCTCAACCCCAAGGCACAAATCCACCATGTTGATCCCTACCTGTTAATTATATGACATTTAGTCTTGCAACATACCTGTAACTAACATTTTAAGTTAAGTGTATTTTATGAACCTAAACACAGAGGTGTGAAATAAATACTCATTTCAGAAGAAAATTTCAAACTGCACTTTTAGTCTTTTACATCTGAACTCTTCATACAAGGGTTGGCCAAAATTATTAGAATATTAGTATTTTCACCAGCTAAAAAATGGTTTTAAATCAATGATTTCTATCTTTTGCTGTGGTGTGTCAGTATGGAATATCAGTTTACATTTCCAAACATTCATTTTGCCATTAATTGTGATAATCAGGTGACATTTTGTTTGCACAACAGCCAGTGCTCCACACAGGATCTGTTCTCATCATCATCCAGAAGAACTGTGGCAACGTCTCCAAGATGCTTTAAGAGACCTACCTGCAAAGCTACAGTACTGTTCAGAGTTTTAAGTACTTGTCTAAAAATGTTGTAAAATGAGGATGCTGTCAAAAATAATGTCATTAATAGATTGACTTTATCAATTAACTTCGATTAACTAAATTAAATCAATATTTGGTGTGACCATCCTTTGCGTTTAAAGCAGCTTTTACCCTACAGTAGGTGCACTTGCACATAGTTTTTCAGGTAGCTTTGCAGGTAGGTCTCTTGAAGCATCTTGGAGACATTGTCACAGTTCTTCTAGATTTAGTCCATGTCAGTTTGTTCTGTTTCTTCATGTCATTCCAGACAGACTGAATGATGATGAGATCAGATCTCTGTGGAGGATTGGCTGTTGTGCAAACAAAGACCTCACTGGATTATCACAATTAATGGCAAAATTAATGTTTGGAAATGTAAACTGATATTTGCTACTGACACACTATGGCAAAAGATAACAATCACAGACTTAAAGCCATTTTTAGATGGTGAAAATACTACTGTTGTAATAATTTTGCCCACCACTGTGTTTATATATACACCCTTATTAGAGTAGAAAAAGTCAAACAAAACTTCCAGGTTGTACGTCAATGAATGGCTTCCGGGATTCCGTGGTTGTGGGTCTGAAGACATTTTCTCCAGAGAGGGCAGGACTTTGAAAACACTCTCCTCTTTAGCATCTAAAACATAGGAATAATATGCAAACTGTGAAACTTATCTTATAATCACACATTGAAGCACTTTCATGTGAAAGTTTCTTAATTCGTTTAAATGATGCTAATTAATTCCCACCCTCATTCAAATACTGCAGGTTAAGTATAGGTATGGGGTAAGATTCAGGGATGTAGAATATGCTCATGCAGAATAAGGCATCAGTATGTGCTTTATAAGTGCTAATTAACAGCCAATATACAAGCTAATAAGCAACTAGTTAACTAGTAACTAGTTAACCAGTTGATATGTGTCAAATACAGTTGCATTTTGTTTTTATATATTGACATATTATAAGATAAAGCTTACCTTAAGTCATGTCACCCAGCTCTTAATGCACCTATCCACCTCGCTGAGCATTGGCAGGAATTAGGTCTGCAATTGTAGCCCAGTCTTCAAAAATCTGCCTTTGGATTTACCTGTCAGTATCATGTCTGTGTTCTGTCATGTTTTCCTAGTGTCTTTTCCCCTATGTTTCTAGCTTATATGGTTTAGTCCTTGTCTCCCCCTTTTGGTTATGTTTAGTTAGTTCAGTCATGCCCATATTTGTATTTCCCCCTCGTTATCTTGTTATCTTGTTTGTGACCACACCCCCGTTTCAGTATATATAAGAGTCTGTGTGTGCACTCCCCATTTGTCCGTCAATGATTCTGTTACCTCTGTTTGCTTGTTTTCATGTGCTCATCTTATACTCCCGGTTTTTGTTTGTTTGTATTAGTTACAGTGTTTTATTTAATAAACTATTTACGTTTTCATTTACTCCGGTTCTTCTCATCATTCTCCACTCCTCAACCCCGCCTGGATCGTGACAGATTGACGGACCGAATACAACATGACTCGGGCTGAGGACCTCCTCTGGAACATACAACAAGGTGAGCGTTCGCTGGAGGAGTATGTGGAGGAGTTTTTGAGCATTTACCATCTGGTGGGATGGAGTGACAAGATGGTGAATGCATGTTTCCAGATGGGACTAAAAGATGATAGGTTGTTTAATTTGATTACTCCTGGTGATTGCTACCGTCCTGTAGCAGATTTCCTAAATTTTGTTCTCGATTTGTGTAATTCCTCGTTCCAAGTCATGGTGGAGGATGGTAATCCTCCTCCCATCTGGAAACATGCAACAGTCACCCCATCTCACCAAAAGCCAGAACCCTCCGCATATCACTCCAGCGACCTCACTCCCTCCTTGCCTCCCACGTGTCCCCAAGTTCTCCTAAGCCCCACGATGGTCCTCAGCCCAGTACCTCAGACCGCCACGCCAGCTCCCAAAATGGCCGCCACGCCAGCTCACAAGATGGCTGCCATACCGGAATCTGCACGCAAGATGGCTACCACGCAGGAGTCTGCACGCAAAATGGCTGCCACGCAGGAGTCCGCAAGCAAGATGGCCGCCACGCCAGTTCACAAGATGGCTGCCGCGCCAGATTCTGCAAACAAGATGGCTGCCACGTCGGATTCTGCAAACAAGATGGCCGCCGTTGCTGAGTTCCCGGCCAAGATGGTAACCAAGCCTGAGTCCCCGGCCAAGATGGCCGCCGTTCCTGAATCCTCGGCCAAGATGGCCGCCAAGCCTGAGTTCCCGGTCAAGATGGCCGCCGTTCCTGAATTCCCGGCCAAGATGGCCGCCGTTGCTGAGTTCCCGGCCAAGAAGGCCGCCAAGCCTGAGTTCCCGGTCAAGATGGCCGCCGTTCCTGAGTCCTCGGCCAAGATGGCCGTCGTTCCTGAATCCTCGGCCAAGATGGCCGCCAAACCTGAGTTCCCGGCCAAGATGGCCGTCGTTCCTGAACCCTCGGCCAAAATGACCGCCCAACCTGAAATCCCGGCCAAGATGGCCACCAAGCCTGAGTCTGCACCCAAGATGGCTACCGCCAAGTCAGAGTCTTCGCTGGTTCCGCCCAGCCTTCCTGAGTCTCCTCTGGTTCCGCCCAGTCTCCTAGAGTCTTCGCTGGTTCCGCCCAGCCCTCCAGTGACTGCGCCGCCAGAGCGCCCTCCAGTGACCGCGCCGCCAGAGCGCCCTGCAGTGACCGCTCCTCAAGAGCGCCGTCCAGAGCCCGCTCCACAAGAGCGCCGTCCAGAGCCGACGCTGTCTCCTGCACGCCCTCCAGAGCCGGAGCTGTCTCCAGCACGCCCTCCAGAGCCGGAGCTATCTCATGCGCGCCCTCCAGAGTCGGAGCTCTCTCATGCGCGCCCTCCAGAGCCAGAGCTCTCTCATGCGCGCCCTCCAGAGCTGGAGCTGTCTCCAGCGCGCCCTCCTGAGCCGGAGCTCTCTCCTACGCGCCCTTCCGTGCTCTCCTGTGTGGACTATACCCTAGGTTCCCCCAAGAAAATTTTGGGGGGGGGGCTACTCCCCTGATCGGCCATGGCCACCTGGACTGTTTACCCGGCCATGGCCACCTGGACTGTTTACCCGGCCGTGGTTTCCTGAACCACCAGATCCGCCATGGCCTCCTGAACTGTTGTCCCGGCCATGGCTGCCTAAACCACCAGATCCACATGGCCTCCTGAACTATTGTCCCGGCCATGGCTGCCTGAGCCGCCAGATCCACCATGGCCGTCTGGACTGTTTACCCGGCCATGGCTCCCTGAGCTTCCCGACCCGCCATGGCCACCTGAGATCCCTGATCCGCCCTGGAGACCACCTCAGTATCACCTCTGTGTCCTCTTAGTGGTCTCCAGGGTGCCCACCCTCCCCCCCTTTGTATGTTATTAGGCGCAGGGCGCGCCTTCGGGGGAGGGGGGGGGGGGTAATGTCAGTATCATGTCTGTGTTCTGTCATGTTTTCCTAGTGTCTTTTCCCCTATGTTTCTAGCTTATATGGTTTAGTCCTTGTCTCCCCCTTTTGGTTATGTTTAGTTAGTTCAGTCATGCCCATATTTGTATTTCCCCCTCGTTATCTTGTTTGTGACCACGCCCCCGTTTCAGTATATTTAAGAGTCTGTGTGTGCACTCCCCATTTGTCCGTCAATGATTCTGTTACCTCTGTTTGCTTGTTTTCATGTGCTCATCTTATACTCCCGGTTTTTGTTTGTTTGTATTAGTTACAGTGTTTTATTTAATAAACTATTTACGTTTTCATTTACTCCGGTTCTCCTCATCATTCTCCACTCCTCAACCCCGC
>NC_133363.1:66801493-66807539 GCF_049309525.1 Garra rufa
AGGTACTATCAGTGATTCTGCCAAATATGCCCTTTAGCAGTAGATACTGCTTGATCTATGACTATTATTCATATTTTATAACAATAAACAAGAAAAAAAAACTCTAATAATAAATAGATAAGGCAAATCTTAGATGTGAATGCAATGTGTGGCGTAAGCAACCACACTTTCCTATGAGGCACAGGATTTGTTCCAAACATGTTACAATGCTGCATGTTTAAGCTCTTGGTAGCTTCAGAAGCTGTAAAAATGAACAAAATCCCTTCTCCCAAATATACCTAAAACTTATTAAAATATAGAATCTTATGAACAGACTACAGAAAGCAAGGTAATATGCCTCAACTTGACCATTTCAGTGCACTTTTAAAAAAGTGCCACTTTTAAAAATAAAGATGCCAAGTTCTCTGTTAAGACACATTATCTGAAAGGGCATTAAAATATCTTTAATACTTCTTGAGTTACAGGCATGCAAACTTTGAAGAAAAAAGTGCTGTTTCCTCATTTTTGAATGGTCACCATTGGCACATAATGCAACAAAGATTGCTAAAGTCAACATATTTTACTAATATAACTGACAATCTCCGTGCAAAAATAAGATAATGATGCTGCCATTTTAAATTTTTTAACTCCCTGTAACTTGACTCTGAATCTAAGGTGAAAATTGCCATTTTGACCCCCCTCTACAAAATAGTGGATTACTCAGTAATTATTAATCCATGACACTTAACATTTTGTCTTTCATCACTATATGTCTATCTTTCTTCAGAATAAATATTAGCAAAATCAAAAATTTGAGCCGGGGACCTCTGGTTGAGTTGACACAGAATGACCTAGAAGCATTATAAACAATAACATACTCACTGGGCCCGTTTCAGTAAGGAGGTTCAACCAACTCTGAGTTTAAACTTGAACTCTGAATTGCCTTACCCTGAGATGGGAAAGTTTTAGGTTTTCAGAACAGCTGAACTGAAGTAGTTCAATCCACTCTGAGTAGGTTGACACTGAGTTTAGCGCTTGGACCACGACTATGAAAAGACATGATCAATGGAACTCCGAATTTATGATTCACCATGGCAACAGCTCCCGCCAATGCTTAACTTTAATTCTTAATAATTAAGAAAATAATAATTTAATTATTAATAATTATAATATCAAAGGTAAAAACTGGAAGACTGCCTGAAAACTTCAAACTGGCTGTTATTAAGCCACTCATTAAAAAAACACAACTTGACCCCACTGAATTAATTAACTACAGACCAATTTCGAATCTCCCTTTTCTGTCAAAGATACTAGAAAAGGTAGTATCCTCACAATTATGCTCCTTCTTAGAGAAAAATGGTATCTGTGAGGATTTCCAGTCAGGTTTTAGACCATATCATAGTACTGAGACTACTCTTATTAGAGTTACAAATGACCTGCTCTTGTCAACCGATCGTGGTTGCATCTCCCTATTAGTGCTACTGGATCTTAGTGCTGCGTTTGATATTATTGACCACAACATTCTTTTAAATAGACTTGAAAATTATGTAGGCATTAATGGTAGTGCACTGGCTTGGTTCGAAACGTACTTATCAGACCGTCATCAGTTTGTGGCAATAAATGAAGAGGTATCATTTAAATCGCAGGTGCAGTATGGAGTACCTCAAGGCTCAGTACTAGGGCCATTACTTTTTACGCTTTACATGTTTCCCTTGGGAGATATCATCAGGAAACATGGTGTTAGCTTTCATTGTTACGCTGATGATACTCAGCTCTATATTTCTTCGCAGCCCGGCAAAACATATCAATTCGAAAAACCAACAGAATGCATAGCTGATATTAAAAACTGGATGGCGAATAACTTCTTACTGTTAAATCCTGAAAAAACAGAGGTGTTAATTATTGGACCTAAAACCTCCACAAGTAATGACCTAAAACACAGTCTAATACTAGATGGCTGCTCTGTAAATTCGTCGTCATCAATTAGGAACCTAGGCGTCCTATTCGATAGCAATCTCTCCTTTGAAAGCCACATTTCTAGCATTTGCAAAACCGCATTTTTCCATCTTAAAAATATATCGAAATTATGACCTATGCTATCAATGTCAAATGCTGAAACATTAATTCATGCGTTCATGACCTCAAGGATAGATTATTGTAATGCTTTATTGGGTGGTTGTTCTGCACGCTTAATAAACAAACTCCAGCTGGTCCAAAATGCAGCAGCTAGAGTTCTTAGTAGAACTAGAAAGTATGACCATATTAGCCCGGTTCTGTCAGCACTGCATTGGCTCCCTATAAAACATCGTATAGATTTTAAAATCTTGCTAATTACTTATAAAGCCCTCAATGGTTTAGCTCCTCAGTACTTGAGCGAGCTTCTATCGCATTATAGTGCCTCACGTCCGCTGCATTCTCAAAATTCTGGCAATTTGATAATACCTAGAATATCAAAATCAACTGCCGGTGGCAGATCATTTTCTTATCTAGCGCCTAAACTCTGGAACAATCTACCTAACACTGTTCGGGAGGCAGACACACTCTGTCAGTTTAAATCTAGATTAAAGACACATCTCTTTAACCTGGCTTACACATAAAACATTAACACATTCCTATAACTCAAATCCGTTAAAGGATTGTTAGGCTGCATTAATTAGGTCAGCCGGAACCGAAAACACCTCCCATAACATATGATGCAGTCGTTGCATCGTAAAAAGAATGGCATCTACGCTAATATTAGTCTGTTTCATTCTTATTCCGAGGTCACCGTAGCCACCAGACCCAGCCTGTATCTGCATCAGATGGTCACTGCAGTCCCCCGGATCCAGTCCGCACCCAGCTTAGATCATGGATCACCACCTGGAGATGACTTCAATAGCCATGGATGTCAACCAGATGAGCTCCAGAGATGGATCATCACTAAAGACCTCGCCAACCTAGACGGCCATCCCATCGGCGCTACACCACAGGATCCTGATGAGTTCTCTACAATCAGACATTGGTACAAACTGCTGGTTTCATCTGGCCAGAGGAGAACTGGTCCCCCGACTGAGCCTGGTTTCTCCCAAGGTTTTTTTCTCCATTTCTGTCACCTGTGGAGTTTTGGTTCCTTGCCGCTGTCGCCTCTGGCTTGCTTAGTTGGGGACACTTTCCAGCGATATCGTATACTATTTGAACTGAACTGACGATGATATCACTGAATTCATTGATGAACTGCCTTTAACTGAAAATTGATTGTTTACAATAATGCGTTACTTACACACTATTGTTCTGTTTAAATACTGTGCAGTTGCTTTGACACAATCTGTATTGTTAAAAGCGCTATATAAATAAAGGTGACTTGACTTGACTTGACTTGAAGATACCACTTACCGTTTATTGAACTACTATTAATTTTCATGGTATCCCACAGGCAAAAGAAAAGAAGAAGAAAGCAGCTAAACATTAAGTATAAAAACATAATTTAACCAGGTAAAGCTTTAAGCATAAAAGGTGCATGGGTGTAGGCTACATGACTTTACAAATATTTGACATATTAAAATATGTCATATTAAATATAAAAATATAAATTTGTTTCTATTTCAATGTGCAGCAGCTTTTCCCACGTAGTCTAATGCTCTTTTCAAATAATTAAATGTTCTCTAATCCAAACTGTTACATTTCTCAATGAAATTAACATTTGACTCCTACTCAGCCAACAGCAAGAAGGCTCACAAAATAATGAAGAACAGATAAAGAGGAGATACCAAGTATTGTAAGAATCCAACATGAAAAAGAATAAATGTTGCATTTGTGCATTTATAGGAAATAAAGATGACCAAGTAAATTTAACAGCTGTGGTGGTGGTTACGGCATATATCTCAAACTATAATTTCATCTGCCATCCTTCCATTCCATACAACAATCAGCTTCATATTCGATGGGTTTGTGCTCAGTAGGCAACGACACAAAAATTCTCTGAAAGAGCATGAGAGCGAGGCACACTTTCTTTACCGCTCTGCATTAAGTGGCTGTACTAATGTGCTCTGACTACCATTTAAAAATGGCACAGCTCAAATAAATATGGATGTGAATATTTCAACAACAACAACAAAATCTAAACAATATTATACTATATAATAATTAAATATCCTATGTATAAAAGGACATTTTTTTCACTTTGACAGTGTCTGCATAATGAAAATATGGGCAATAAATGAATGCATCTAAAAAATGCTTTGCTTATTTAGTATTATTTTCTTGTTGTTTCCAATTAAAAAAAAAATCTAAGATTCTTAAATCAGGATGCATTTTATACATAAGAAAAATTACAAAAGGTATTTGTTTAATCTTGTAAGTGTATTTTTCTTATTTTGCATATTATCTTTTTCTATTATTTCTAACAGGGTAAGAAAAATAATCTTATTTCTATTTGCATTACAATTATTTTTCATGTTTTAAGTAAAACATGCTTAATTTAGATTCCAAAATACTCACTAAGAAAAACATTTTTGCAGCATGAATGAATGAATCATTGAGGTATTTAAACATTGCTTGCGGTTTAAAAAGGGTAAGGAGACTGAAAGAAACCTGCTTCTGACCTGGTTAGGTTCACAGAGTAAGTTACTACAGTAACTGACACTGAGTATAAGTTACCTCTCTTTTAGAAACAAGCTTAACTTACCCTGCTTTCTCGGGTTTGACAAACCTCACATTTTGAAACGGAAAACCCAAAGTTTCCCTCATTTCAGGAATTCTCACTTAACCTCCTTTCTGAAACGGGCCCACTGTTTGTTGTGTTGTTTTAATACAGTAATTGATTGATTCAATGTACTTGATAGTTAAAATGACTACAAATTCAGGTTTTCGTCACCACTGTCAGATGTGTCAACTCCGTCAGTTCTGTTGCCTTTGTCAGTTGAATATTTTGATAATATTTCATTATATTTTATACTTGTGGAATTGTTGGTCACATGTAAAAGAGTAATCTGTCTGCTAACATGAGAATGTGTTTTGAAATGTTAAAAACATCTTGAATGCTGTTAAAGTTAAATTTATATTATACAGTCCAAGGTAAAAAGCACATTTTGTTAAAAAGAGAAAAGTTGGGTTAGCCCAGTAGCTTAGTACTGTAGATATAAGATACATAAATATAGTTTCATTTGTCTGAGTATAAAGTTTTTTTTTTTTTTAATTTTGCACCCTGATTTTGTCCCTCTTCTCAAGAATGACTGACATGACAAAACGTCTCAGGTTACGAATGTAACCCTGGTTCCCTGAGGGAACGAGACACTGCGTCATCAACGCTTTGGGGAACGCCATTGGCGAGCCGCTCTCTGAATCATGTCTACAACCAATGAAAACGACGGGAGTGACGTCACAGGCGCGGTGACGTCAGCGACCAGGAAGTATAAAGCACGTGCGTTTGATGCCGGCGTCAGCTCATAGGGAATGAAGCGAGCGCCGTAGGGATGCGGGAATTATGGTCCATGACGCAGTGTCTCGTTCCCTCAGGGAACCAGGGTTACATTCGTAACCTGAGACGTTCCCTTCCGGGAACTCGAACTGCGTCATCAACGCTTTACCGAACTAGGCACTGGTGAACATGGTGTAAAACATGAACAGGGAATGAGAACACAGGAAATATACAGTGACCCCTTGTGGTCTCCAAATGAACACAAACACAACATCCTGACATCTTAAATGTGCAGCAACTCATTGATCATTATTCCAGTGGGAATGTGTGGTCACAGATGTGACAGTAGATGCCGGTAAACATCATCAGGAAAAAATCTGCCATTTGCTTACATGGTGAAACATTTTACAGTGGAAAAAGTACTCAAAAGCAGCTTTAAAAGGCATCATGCAACCACCTTCACATCCTAAGATGTTGTCTGAAATAGGCCTAGTGTTTTTCAGTGATGATTCTACAGGATATTTTCAGTTAGTAGGAATAAAAAATAGGGCCACACACTAAACTATTCCTCTCTCCAGAGTCTTTAAAAAGACATGTAGTTTATGGTTATGACTATAAAATCAGCTCACTATTAGAACATAAAAATATTAAGTCATTTAAATGAGTTAATAA